>NC_141611.1:4367139-4527972 GCF_047967505.1 Dipteris shenzhenensis | reverse complement strand
AAATGGAATGATGTAGAAAAAATGCAGAAATCTTTCATTAGAAGACACCTTGGCATCAAGGCTACCACACCCTACTCTCTCCTACTCCTAGAGACAGGATGCATACCCATAGAGTTGCATGCCTTGAAGAGAGTACTCAGATACATCACAAAGGTCAAGCGCATGAATAATGAAAGGCTGCCAAAGAGGGCATGGGTAGAAAGTCAAAAGTCCCAAAAGACGAATAAGGGTAAGATTTTGGCATCTGGATGGGCACTAGATTTAAAAAAATGGTTCCAAAAATGGGAGGTAGAGAGGTACTTGGACTACTCTCCAAAGGAGGTAGATGAGGATGCCTTTCATCATGACCTGCTGAATGCACTACACAGGAAATGGCAAACAGCTGAAAACAGAGATAAGTTTGAGTACTACTGTACATTTATTAACCCCGAATATTGGGCTACTTGTACAAGAAGAGAAACAGCCACGCAGAAGTACATTTGCACACCTATGGCAATACATAAGCGAAGAGCTTTGGCCTCACTTTGCACCCGATCACACCAACTGCAGATTGAAATAGGAGGATGGAAAGATATGCCAAAAGAGAGCAGAATATGCCAATTATGTGACCAGGGAATGGCAAAAACTGAAGAACACATGGTAATGATATGCCCTTACTATACTCACATCCGGAAAGCATTTAGCTCTCTTCTCGAGGGACATAACAAATTGGCTGATATGCTACATAGCGGGTCACCCCCAGCTTTAGGAACGTTTGTCTATAAGCTTTTCAAGCACAGGAACTCACCTAAGACATAAAGGTAGTTTCTCTTAATACCCTCCCCTCCAAGGGAGGAGTCTTTGTGTACGAGGATTTTGTATTGCTCAGGTCCCATAGGCCGATTTTTTGGCCTTCAGAGGACGATAATATATTCTTCTTCTTCTTCCCCCCCTGCCAGCCCACCCGCCCCCTCCCTCTCCCTCCTCGCCCTCCCTCTCCCCACCCGCTGCCCTCCCTCCCCCGCCGCCTCCCCCTCCCCCGCCCCCTCTCCCCCACCTGCTGCCCCCCCGCCCCCTTTCTCCCCCACCCTCCCTCTCCCGCTGCCCCCCCGCCCCCTCCTCCTCCCCCGGCCCTTCCCTCCCCTTCCCCCTCCCCCGCCCTCCCTCTCCCCCCCCGGCCCCCTTCTCCTCCCCCGCCCCCCCCCTTCCCCCCCGCCCCCTCTTTCCCCCTTCTCCTCCCTCCCCTCCCCCGCCCCCTCCCTCCCCCACCCCTTCCCCCACCCTTCCTCTAACCCCCCTGCCCCCTCCCTTCCCTGCTCCCTCCCTTCCTCTCCCCTGCCCACCTTCTCCCTTCCTGCCTTCAGCCCCCTTCTCCCTCCTAACCCGCCCCCTCCCTCCCTCCCTCCTAACCCCCCCCCTCTTTTCCATTCCATCGCCTACCCTCTCCTTTCCCGTCAGCCCTCTCCCTTCTATCCTATCTCAGCTCCCCTCCGCTTCTCCTTTCTGTCCCTTCCCCTCTCTCCTTTTGTACTCATCCCCCCATTTTGCACCCAGGGGCGGTTTTCTTGCATCTAGTTTACTTTGTATTTAGGCTCAGATTTGACATTATGTACTTTCACTTGCATTGTATTGCGTAGCACTTAGATGATATTCGACGATGCCTCTTCTTTGTGGCACGTTGATTTTGTGCTATCTTGTATGCAGAGTTCTTGATGTCCCATGGGCCCATTTTGGCCTTTAGCGGACAATAATACACTTCTTTCTTTCTTTCTTTCCTACCCTCTCCTTTTCTCCTCCTTCCTACGCTCGTTTCAGGGCGTCCTGGGCAGTAGTTTCACGGACGGAGCTTTAACAGTGTTGGAATCGGCCTTTTCACTTTGATTGGCGAATGGATCCCCATTCAGCCAATCTCCGTCCACTTCCACCGGCCGCGAGAACCGTCATTTTTTCAAAAGACGAGTTGCAGCGGCTCAAAAAAGATGTGGAATTAGAGGGCTCCACATCACTTTTCGCCCGCATCTTTGGGTCACATCCTTCCAGATCACAGCTTGATGTTGGCGGCGTTACCAGGAGATCTCGCCCCACACCTCAGGGATATTCGACTTCTGGGACGTGGATTCTTCCAAGTGATTTCGACTCCCACGAGTCCACAGCCCTTGTTCTCAAAGCTAATCCCCTGGCTTTGGGTTCGAGGAGGATTTTTCTTTTGCCCTACACCTTGGGCTTCGATCCGGTCGAGGAGGACAGTCAGGTCACATCACTGTTCATCAGGTTTCCTGGTCTTCCTCAAGTTTACCATCGACTTCTTGATACTATCGGAGCCACTTTCGGAGTGATCACTGAGATTCCCCCCCTTCCTGGCATGCCTTCTTCCTCGGCAGAGGCAGTCAGAGCGGACGGGGTGCCTCGAATTAGGGTCATTGTCTCTGACCCTAACATCTCAGATGACCACATCATGATTTAGCGTCCAAATGGCTCTCTCTTTCGATAAAGAATCGAGATTGCAGGTAGACAGGATCAGTGCAGGATTTGCAGAACCCTTGGGCACTTTGCTAGAGATTGCGCAAGGAAGAGAAAAAGACCCAAGAGGTCTTCTGGTGTGGCTCCTTCACGTACTACCCCGTCCGCACCTCCCCTGCAGCGTGTACCACGCACTCCAGGACTACCAGGAGCAGCAGGGCACCCTGCTTCGCGCACCCCAGGACCACCAGGGGTAGCAGGGCGCCCAAAGCTTGCAGCACTCTTAGTACCACGTTGGAGAGGAGTCAGAGTGGCTCCTTTACCTCAAGAGGAGACCCTTGATCCAGTTCAGACAGATGCCATCCAGTTCAGACAGATGCCATCCAGACTCCAGAGGTGGATGCTCTTGCAACCCCAGATACTACAGTTCCACATCAGGAGGGGACTTCAGATGCACCAGCCCAAGTCATTTTCATTTCTGATCACGAGGGGGCTACCGATACTTCTCCCCCTCAGACTATTCATGCCACAGCTAAGGGAGTGTTTGCATAGATGAGGACTACAGATCCTTCTTCAGCCCAGCCACAGGCCTCCTCAGCTCCCAGCTCCAGATCTACTGATAGAGGCATGGCAGGTCCTTATCCTCCTTCCTCCACGAGTGCGGGTCTTCTTTGCACTCCTCGGCCAGACTTGCTTCTCAGGAACTCTTTTTCGACACTGGCTGATTCGGCGACTTTCATGGATGATGATGAGTTTGTGCCCTCTACCTTAGGGGTCCCGGTCATTGGGATTCCTTTTGACAGGGCCTCCCCCTTAGTAGGTGTAGGGATCCTTTCACCTGTTGAGTTTCTTGCCCTCAGCAGGAGTGTTTCGGCCCAGGGGAAGCTAGTCTCCTCTACTAGGTCGGGTAAGCCTTTCCACCCAGCATCCTCCTATCGATGAGGATAGTCATCTGGAACATACAGGGCCTAGGCGGAGTTCCACACCGTTGCCGTAGGCAGCTGATCCGAAATCAGCTTCATCCAGGTGTCACTGGAGGTGCTATTGATATCCTTTTTATCCAGGAACACAAGTTGGATGCCAGTGATTGCTCCAAGTCTGGCAAACTGCTTTCTGGTCATACTTTTTGGTCGCCTGCCTTGGGCACCAGGGGAGGCACTTCTATTTCAGTTTTGCAGTCGGTTCTCCCCTTGGTTGTTGGACACGGAGTCATTATTCCCTCTAGAGCTCAGTGGATTATTCTCTTGATTGGAGGGTGTAAGGTTGGTTTCCTTAACCTGTATGCCTCCAACATTAGAGGGGAACGTGTCTTTATGTGGAAGGATTTGCTCTCCTAAGCCCCCATTGCGGATTCATGGGTGATTGGAGGTGACTTTAACATGGTTGAGTTACCGTCAGACAAAAAAGAGGGTAGAGAAGGAGGACTTCACTCTTTGGAGAGAGCAGCTTGGGATGCCTTCCTTTTCCACTACTGTGGCAGAGATACTTCGTTGGACGATGCCTTTCTTATTTAGCCATAGCCCCTCCTGTTCTCTTGGTCGCACAGGAGGCAGCAGATGCCTATTCATGCACGTATTGACAGATGATTGGGCACTTGACAGAGGTGGATCGGTATGCATTACTGCTGAGATTTCCACTTCAGACCACTTTCCTGTTGTGCTGGATATCTCAGAGCCTCACTTGAGAGGCCGATCTGCCAGCATCAAGATTCTAGATGCCTTGTACACAGAGGAGGACATTACAGAGGCAGCTCTGCAGATATGGGTTTCTCATGTCCAGGGTGGGCAGCCATTGCCATCACAGGTAGCTGCTGCCCTTTCTGGTATTAGCAACTTCTACCTCTCAGTTGCTCGTACCAAGAGACGAGATATTCTCAGACGTGAGATTGGTGTTCGCCAGCAGTTGGCAGCTTTGCAAAGGAAAGAGCAGAAACGGCCTTCAGATGCTTGGATTCAGGAGCGCCTTGCTGCAGCAAGGGCTCATTAGTAGGTATTGCTTGATCAGAGAGCAGAGTATGCCTTTCATGCACGGGAGTCCTTCCGGATTCAGATGGGTGGCAGAGTCAATAAACACTTTTTCTCTACTCTTGGTCCTAGACATAGTAGAGAGAGTGTATCCCAACTTATTGACTCACATGGGATTTTACAGATAGATCCTGATGATGTCTTGCGCATAGCTTTTGATTTTTATGCCGCCCTTCTTACTGCTGATCCTGAGACATGGGATAGAGAGGATGCTAGACATGTTATTTGGTAGAGCATCCCTTTGTTGGTGAAACCGGATATGCATGTTTTGCTTAACAGAGTTCAGGACTGCACTTTCAGCCCTTCACAAGGGCAAGTGCGCAGGTTCGGATGGCCTTACCCCCTCTTTTTTCATTGTATTCTGGGATATGATTGGAGACTACATTAATTCAGCCCTACAGGGTATTTGGAACTCTGGTAAGATGCCCGGGTCGCTTACAGAAGGTCTCATCCACCTTATCCCAAAAGGAGGTTGTAGAAATCTAGTGTCCCAGTGGAGGCCTATCACACTTCTAGGGACTTGTTACAAAATTCTAGCCAAGGCAATCAGCCTCCGATTGCAGTCCCTTCTCCCAGATCTTATTCATGACACTCAGACGGGATTTGTGCATGACAAAAGCATTTTTTATAACATTTTCTCTTTCTCGGAAGCCTCAAAGTGGGCCATGCAGAGCGGCCAGAATCTAGCCATTCTACTTTTGGATTTTGAGAAAGCTTATGACAAAGTAGATTGGGGTTTTTTGGAGGGCACCCTTCTACGTTTTGGCTTTACTGATGCTTGGATCAAAGGTGTTTCCTCCTTGTACAGATCAGCCCACAGCCAAGTACTTATTGGTGGGGTAAGGGGTGAGAGATTTCAGATTTCCAGATCAGTCCGTCAAGGATGCCCCCTTGCTCCTTTCCTTTTTTCGTTCGTGGCCGAAGCTATGAGTATCTATGTTAGATCTCAAGCTGACATCATTGGGCTGAGACTTCCCATTAGAAGGAAAGAGGAGTTACTTGACAGTGAGTTGGCAGATGACACATCAGTTTACTTGGATGCCACTCCACAGACGCCCACTTCTTTCAAGACAGCATTTGATTTATTTTGCTTGGCGGCGGGGGCGCAGATAAATTGGCATAAATCCAATGACTTTTGGATTAGTGATGAGGACACTCCAGTTTGGGGGCTTGACATAGGATTCAGTTGGGTTCAGAGGGGTGTGCCTGTTAGGTATTTGGGCTGCCAGGTCGGCTTGGATATTTCTTCCACGCAGCAGTTTGCTCCCGTGTTGGAGAGCATAAGGAGGAATCTCCTTTTTTGGAGCTCAGTCAAGCTGGATCTTGCCTCTAGAGTTGTGGTGGTCAACCAAGTCCTCTTGGCCACGGCCTGGTTTGTTTGTTCTTGCTGGTGCTATTCTAGGGACTACATCACTCAGCTCAGGAGACCGATCAAAAATTTTCTTTGGAGTGGGCTTGATGGCACAGCAGATACCTTAGCCAGGGTGGCTTGGGAGACTCCTCCCTACACAGGAAGGGGGTCTCAATATTATTGATCCAGATTTACAGTGCAGAGCTTTACTATGCAAGATGGTGGTGCGGAGACTTATGCCAAGGTAGCAACCGTGGAAGGCCTTTCTTAATAGCAACATATAGAGGTGCACACCTTATTCAGAAGGAGACTGGATGAGTAGTATTAGGTGGATCTTCACCACAACACACCTCAAATCACCTTCGTCCCCTCTCATGGTTGCCATTCTAAAAGCATGGGCCAGTTTCAGAAGCACCACTCTTCGGAGGATTCCTCCTTCCTCTCGTGAAGAGATTGATAGGCAACCCATCATGTGGAATGACAATATTTTAGATGATCATGGCAGATCACTTGGTGCCTCACTCTACATGCAGTGGTCCAGGTGGGAGAGGGGACCTGTATCATCTTTGGGGTCTTGGAAAGCTTTCCGCAGGCTTCCAGAGGAGACCATGTCTAAGTTGACAGGACATCTCAGAGGGAGTGTAAGGAGGATCTTGCAGATTGAGGGAGCCCTTCCAGAGGAGTGGGTAGACACAAATGATATGCCACTCACTTGCTCCACTTGGGCAGGTACTTTTACGAGAGGCGGTGTTCCGCTTCAGGTTTTGGCCTTTCGAGATGCACAGGAGGATCCTTTAGTTTTTACTGTGCACGATGGTGGTAGATTGCTCAGATCCACAGAGGACATCTTGCTTGAGTCTGCTTTTCCGCCTATCAGGGTTGTAGGTCTTTTGGTGCAGGGATCAAATTCAGAGTGGTTCCTCGACCCATACCCCCGGCTACTCTCCACTGGGTCTTAGAGGCTTTGTCTCTACAGAGGAGTTCCCATTAGGTATTTATAGTGGGACCCTGGAGAGTGGGAGTGGATTGACACAGGGCATCGAGAGAAGAGCATCCCCCTCTTTCGTTACACGATCAGTAATGCCAGGAGATTTCAGCTCAGTAGTAGAGGTTGGAGACCTTCCAGAGTTCCTCATTGGGAGACATTTGATATCACTGCGGATCAGCAGAGGTGCTTCTAGAGGAGACTCTGGAAATCCCACAGGAATAGAAAGATCACTCTCTTCTTTTGGCTTTCTATCCATGGTGGGATTGCACTGAACCTTTGGAGATCCAGGTTCGGAGCCGACCCTACTTGCCCTCTTTGCCTCTTTGCTTCGGAGACTATTCAACATTGTTTATGGGATTGTAGACAGGCGAGGATGATTTGGATGGAGGTAGCCAGGATTTTCAGTCACTTTGCCCACTCCCCATTCTTTATGACATGGGGCTCAATGGCTTGGCTTTCTCTTATAGGGCCTTAGGTATTCTATGAGAGACTTGACTCCTCTCGGGCCATTTTGGTTCGACATCATCAGATTGAGTCCTGTTCGTTGGATGTGGTACCACACCTTCCTTTTACAGATGTACATGTCTCTGTGGATACTTCTTGGGAGATTTTAGCGAGCATAGCATCTTGGCATATCTAGAGAGCCAGATGCATAGAGGCTATGGAGGGTACTCAGGTTCATCCCTCGCACACTTTGGCTAGTATCTGGACAGACACCATACATACTTTGATGGCCGTATGGATGAGTATACAGGGAGACTCCCGTGCAGCCTCAGCTAGGAGGGTTTCTTTTTCAGGGAATGGAAGGATTCTCCTTTCTTCTCTGAGACTCCTACAGGGTTGAGGTGGCACTTTCAGCCTCAGCCTTGGTTGTTTTCCACCTCACTTTGAGGGGGTTTTATTTATCCTCATGATTTCATGATGTTGTATTTCCGCTCAGAGCTTGCTCTAGCGATTTCTTTCTTACTTAATAGAAGTCTCTTTTTTGCAAAAAGAATGGTTGAAGCATTTCTGAAATTTGATGCCATAAAGGATGATAATGAGCTCCCAAACCATATTTGCTAGCAGCCATAGAAAAAGATAAAAGAGTGCCATCATCCTGAAGTACATCCGCCACAGAGGAAATGCCTTTGAAAGATAGAAAGTAAGAATGCCTGGCTTCTTGTATAGCCAAAGAAGGGTGAAATACTTTGGACCAATAAATATTCTCAGCCCTCAAGGAATTTCCCGACAAAGAATCCCTGCCATTCCATTCCAGGTGGGATAAAATATGCTTCCAATCAAGAAGCAAACGAGAGACAAAAGGACAGCCTCTATTCTTGCCTTGAATAGAGCCAAATAGGAAATCCCACTGTGTAGGCTGCCAATACCCAAAAGCAGAAGTATCAATATGCAACAAAAGAGAGCAGATCATGAAAGCCCAAGGCTGATCCCCTTGCATGAGCAAGTATATGCATTTGAATATTGAGTATGTTCAGACCCCCGTGCATCTTTGGAGAGCAGAGACAATGCATAGAGAGTAATCTAAGACTTTTCTTGCGATTTTTTAAACACTAGAAAATCTCCATGATAGCAGACATAAAGGAAACCAGATCTGCCTTAGTGAACATGATGAGAGGCAGATAGAATTGTATGTATGCTATCAAAATGGATTGCATTATTCGCAAACGAACATGTAATGGCCAAGTTGCAAGCTTCCAATATTCAAGTTTTGCCATAAACTTTGTAAGCACCCAATCAGTTTGTTGAGAACGAGTAAGCCCCCAACCTAGAGGATAGCCAAGATGTCGAATCAGTTGAGAAGTTGGAACAATTTTCCCAGGCCACAAAAGACTATGCTAATCTTTAGCATGCAATGGCAATAATTTTGATTTATGGAAATTGACACAAAGACCAACGGCCAAACCATATGTAGAAAGAGCCTACATAATCATGGAAAGATCGCTCCAAGTATTTTTCGGGGTAAAGAAAGAATCATCAGCATATGCTTGGGCAATCATGCTACGGCTGCCAGGAATTTCCAATCCATGCAACATGCCAGTGTCCAAAAGGTGGTCCATATATTGAAGCATTGGATGAGTGGCTATGGCAAAAAGTAAAGCACTGAGGGGACATCCTTGCCGAACAGAACAACCAAGAGTCCAGGTTGTAGAAATATCCCTTGAAAGTATGCAGGCAGCTTTACTATCTTGATATAACCAATTGATAACTTGCTACATTTTTTGGCCAAATCCCAAGGCCTGCATAGTTGATGAAATAAAATCCCACTTAACAGTATCAAAAGCTTTGGCAATACAACTTGCAATAGCAAAACATCCTGCTGCATATATTTGGCATTGGATTCCAACATAAGCATTAGTAATGTTATCTGTGATATGCCTACGAGGGACAAAACCATATTGCGCAGAATGCAACCCATCATGTAAATAGCCTTTCAACCGATCAACCATCATTTTGGTGGTAAATTTGTTAATGACAGGCATAAGTGTGATAGGTCTCCAATCAGCCAAAGATTCATAAATTTGCTTTTTTGGAAGGAGTTTAACAAGACCTCGCTTCCATGTGTCTGCCATTTTCTGATTTTGCCAAGCAGAGTTCACCATAAGCAGCAATGTATGCTTCAATAGAGGCTAATATTTTAGAAAAAACTCAACTGTAAGACCATCTCATTCTGGAGATTTCCATCTACCACAGGATTTGATCGCATCTGATAATTCTCTCTCAGTAAAAGGTTCCTCTAATTCCAAATCTTGAGTAGTGGAAATAATAGGAGAAACATGCTGTAAAAGTAAATTTCTGGCAGACAAAACCTGCTGCGAGGGAGGATCTGCAAAACCAAACTGCTGAGAGAAATGATGTACACAAACAAAAGCAAGCTGTGACCGTGATGTAGTCCATGAACCATCAAGCAAAAGCACCCTGCAAATGTTTGTTTTTAATCTCTTCTGATGCAAGCTTTTGAAAAATTGTTTGGAAGAGTAACCTTTATCTGTAAAGGCTCTTTCTCTTGCTCTAGTCGCCCATTTAGCTAGTTTCCTGTTTGAAGACAATGTTTAGCTTGGCATAGTGTTGTTTGCTCATGCAATGACAATGGACGAAGATGACTGAGTTCAGTGAGGTCTTGACAAGTTAATTTGGCCTGAGCAACAGTTTCCCTCAGAGTCTTCATGTAAGACTTGCCATAACCCTTAATTACAGCTTGCATTCCATAACCTCTAATTACAGCTTGCATTTTAGAAACAAAAGAATCCTATGCATTATCAATGTCAAAGTGGCTCTGAGAAGATAGAGAGTGAGATGCTTTACTAACCATGGCCTTGAAAGCAACATGTTGCAAATAGCTGTTGTTCACAATCAGATGTCTCCTTTGAGGCAGTCTATCATCTGGCATATCATAAAAAGATAACCTCAACCATAAAGGTGCATGATATGAATGCACAAAGGCATAGTCAATCCACATTTTGCATGTAAAATCATCATTTTGTTGCGGAGCTACACTATACCAACGATCCAGACGTGCCTGATAAGAGAAAAGGGCATTATGTTGGAAAGTGTATCCTGGTGACAAAGGCTGCAATTCCTTTCAAAGATCTACCAAATCAAGGTGCATCAGTAATTGAGACCATGCATGCCTTTCAGGGGTTAACATATGAGTATGTCCTGATGTATTGTCACCCTGTTGCGGAGCATTATTGAAATCCCCACAAATAAAGGCATGATATCTCCATGGATATTGCTGCATGGCATCCCAAATTGTAGATCTATTCCAAGAAGATTGAGGTGCATAGACAGAAGCAAATTCAAACACCTCGCCTTGAATGATGCATTGAAGAATAATCCATCTGCCTTGATTGTCATTTAAAGCAATAGTTGGCTGAAGCTCATGCTTGATCAGAAAGACTAGTCCTGAGAAAGAGTGCTCCCCAGCATAGAAGATATCATAGCCACAGTAATGACCTGTCTTTTCTGCATACACATGTTGATTGTGTTCTTGGAGTGCCACTATATCAGGCTGAAATCTAATATACAGCCACACAGATTTCCATTTCCTGCTGTCACACATCCCTTGAACATTAAGTGTAAAGCATTTGATATAAGCAGTCCTATTTATAGATATTTATAGGAGAATAACAGCTATGTACAGCAGCAACTTTCAGGACATCAACCCTGCATTTCTACCTCAGGGTCAGGGCCTCTTCCCTGAGAAGAAACATCTGCCTAAGGAGTAGACAGCAAAGCAGCAACCTCTTCTTCAGGGAAGAGGGTTCTGCTAGCTGTTACTGCAGCCCAAGTGATCCAAATTCCTGAATTGACCTCTGGAGAGTTTCCACTAGAAGATGCACCATTCCAAGTGCGAGGGGGTGGAGGTCGTCGAACAGAAATAACTTTTTTTAGACTTTGCCATCCATCAATTGGAGGTTTCGGTCCTTTTGCTGAGGTTTGATAAGCAGGAAGCGAAGGGAAAGAAGCAGTCCCATTTGAAACCACTGGAGCTTTGCCTTTATCCTGATTCACAAAAAGCTGTCTATTACCTTTATTTTTATTCCCAATAGAGGCAGGAGCATCCTTAGTGGGCATCTGAACAGGTAAAGTGGCAAGAGGCATTTTATGCTGACTCATTGGACACTGCGAAGCCATGTGCCCAAATTTTTTACAGTCAAAGCAAGCCTCTGCAAATAAGCCCCATTTTAATTTATAAAAAGCACTTTTCATGTCAACCTTGTTCACTGTGACTGAATAAGACTCTGGTGTGGGATTATCAGTATCCCAGAGAATGCAAAAATATTTGAATTGCCATTAGGCCGTGGTGGGCAAACCACTTTGCCTAAAGTCGCTGCAATTTTAGGCAAGAGTGAAGCCATGCATTCCGGAAAATCTACAACTTCAACCCAGACCGGACATCGGTGTCAGATCAAAGCCTGAAAATCCCTTGTGGGAGACCATGGCAAAACGTGCACCATTTGCTGCCTAAAAAAGAGGGGCGAATGTTCCAAAAGCATTTGCCTGTGAATCTCATCTACCATAATGACCTCAAAAAAGCCCCTGGCTGCATAGTGTACCTTCCGAACAAATGAGCCAGCCAGTGTGTGGGTCAACCAGTTGCCTACCTCTATAGTAGGTGGCATCCGACCTGGGAAAAGTAAAATAACTGCATTTTTGGCATATTCTCTAACTGGATCCACAATTTCATCCACTTCAACCATCAGACCAACCGATGGAACAGAGTCTTTCCACTCTTTTCTTGTGTCTACAAATCCTTCATGCATGACATCATAAACTAGTTGTGCTTCAACAGAATCATGCACTGGGTCATGCTGACCCTCAGCCTGCTTTTGCTTTTTGCATTGAACTGATAGATCCTTTTGAAAAGTTTTTTCATAAGAGTATTCAGCCATGTCTTCGAAAGAGGATGGAACCCAAAAAGGAGGTACCTGTAAAGAGATAGTAGAGAAAAAACAGTCCCAAAAAAGCAGCCCACAAAGAAGAAGAAAGTATTGTATTTGCAAAGAGAAGAAGGGGAAGGAGAGATGTAGGAATTTAGAGAAAAGAAATGACAAGTTCTGTAGAAGAAGAAAAGAAAAAAACAGTAAAAGTTCCTAGATGAACTAGATTTCAGAAAAAGAAGAGAGATTCTGACGATGGAAAGAGTACACAGGACCCAAGAGGAGAGAAAGGGAACAGAGAGCCCTCAGAACCAGCATAAAGATGCAGTCCATGAGCAAATCCCTGCAGAAAAGCAACCTAGGAGCAGGAAATCAAGTGGTAGCAGCAGCCTGAGCAGAGCGGAACAGGCCGTACAGGTCCGTACACCTGTACGGAAGAATGGCCGGCTGTACGGCAGGTATTTAATGCTCCAAAATGTCATTTTTTGCACTCTGATGTAGCGCAGCAGGTAGGTGATACCAACGGGCTGGTTTGGGAAGGTTAGGGAGCTGATGGGAAGGCTCAAGCAAGGGCTGCAGCTCTCTCTCTCTCTTTAATAAACTTTCTTTCTTTCTTTCTCTCTCTCTCTCTCTCTCTCTCTCACACACACACACACACACACTACCTCACGCCTCTCACACGCACACACACACACACATGTGTGGGAACACACTTTTTTTTTGTGGGAAGAAATCTTTTATTTCAGTAGAATAATTACATTCATAGTTACTTCAAAAACAAAGTAGCTACTACTCAACTAAAGATCTCAGTATAAGCTGTATACACATCCTGATCAATCAAACGAGTCTGAAAGCAATCATAGAATGATTGTTGCAGAGATCGTTTGAAAAAAAGAAAAGATGAAAAGAGTGGATCACCAAAGACTCTATGATTTCTATCCATCCATAAAGTCCATAGTGACCAATAGCGCATCCATACAAAAAATAAATCAAAACCCTGTCTCTGTGGATGAAAGCCAAACAACCAGAAAAATCTGCCAAAAGTAACAGTAGGAAATCGCTGTCGAAGCCTCTGTCTGATGAGAGCAATGAGATCAGAAGTATTTGGACAGGACCAAAAGATGTGAAACACTGATTCAGTAGAGTGCTGGCATCTGTGACAAACAGCTGAAGCAATATGTCTATGTGCGAGTAACTGTCCGGATGGAAAAATGCCAAGGAGAACTCGCCATAGGAAAAGCTATTGTCGAAGAGGGACTTTGTAATGCCAAAGGAGACGCAGCCTTTTTCTCCACCACTTCATTGGACGATCCATATGCCAAACAGTATTTGCTCTGTGAGAAATCCAAGGTGGAGGTAATAACACTTTATACAGTGATGACACTGTGATATGTGAGAGCTTCAAAGGACGGGCGTATAAGAAAGGAGAGCGTAAAATCCAATCCTCAAGCCGATTCTGAAGTTCCAAATGAGGTACCGGCAAGTACGATTGGAGCATTGCTGAAATTTTATGCCATAAAGGACGATAATGAGCTCCCAAGCCATATTTGCAAGCAGCCATAGGAAAAGATAAAATTGTGCCATCATCCTGAAGTACATCCACCACAGATGAAATGCCTTTGAAGGAGAGAAAATAAGAACGTCGGGGTTCTTGTATGGCCAAAGGAGGGTGGAATACTTTAGACCAAAAAATATTCTCTACCCTCAAAGAGTTGCCCGAGAGAGAGTCCCTGCCATTCCATTCCAAGTGGGATAGAATGTGTTTTCAATCAAGAAGCAGATGAGAGACAAAAGGGCAGCCTCTGATCTTGCCTTGGATAGAGCCAAATAAAAAATCCCACTGAGTAGACTGCCAATTTCCAAAGGCAGATGTATGAAGATGTAATAAGAGAGAGCGGATCATGAAAGCCCAAGGCTGATCTCCTTGCATAAACTGTATCATCATTTTCCCTCTGTGAGCAAGTAAATGCATTTGAATATTTAGAATGTTCAGACCCCCGTGCATCTTTGGAGAACAGAGACGATGCATAGAGAGTAATCTGAGACTTTTCTTGCCATGTTTTGAACGCCAGAAAATTTCCATGATAGATGACATAAATGAAACCAGATCTGCCTTAGTGAACATAGTGAGAGGCAGATAAAATTGGATGTATGCTATCAAAATGGATTGTGTGATTCGCAGACGAACATGTAATGGCCAAGTTGCAAGCTTCCAATATTCAAGTTTTGCCCTTAACTTTACTAGCACCCAATCAGTTTGTTGTGAACGGGTGAGTCCCCAGCCTAGAGGATAACCAAGATGTCGAATGAATTGAGAGGCGGGGACAATTTCCCCAGGCCACAGAAGGTTGTGCCATTCCTGTGCATGTAACGGCAGCAATTTTGATTTCTGAAAATTTACCCGAAGGCCAGTAGCCAATCCATATGTAGAAAGAGCATGCATAATCATGGACAGATCAGCCCGAGTATTTTTTGGAGTAAAGAATGAATCATCAGCATAAGCCTGAGCAATCATGCTGCGACTACCAAGAATCTCCAAACCGTGCAACTGGTCAGTGTCCAAGAGGTGATCCAGATATTGAAGCAGTGGATGTGTGGCTATGGCAAACAGTAAAGCACTCAGGGGACATCCTTACCTGACAGAGCAAGCAAGAGTCCAGGATGGAGAAATATCTCCTGAAAGTATGCAGGCAGCTTCACTATCTTGATATAGCCAATTGATGAGTTGCTGCATTTTTGTGCCAAAACCCAATGCCTGCATAGTCGATGAAATAAAATCCCACTGAACAATATCAAAGGCTTTGGCAATATCAACTTGCAATAATAAAACATCCTGCTGTGTGTATTTGGCATATTCAATTCCAATGTAGGCATTAGCAATGTTATCTGTGATATGCCTACGCGGGACAAAGCCATATTGAGCAGGATGCAACCCATCATGCAAAAACCCCTTTAGCCGATCAACAATCATTTTGGTAGTGACTTTGTAAATTACGGGCATAAGAGTGATAGGTCTCCAGTCTGCCAAAGACTCGCAAATTTGTTTTTTGGGAAGGAGTTTAACAAGACCTCTCTTCCATGTGTCCGGCATTTTCTGATTTTGCCACGCAGCATTCACCATATAGAGCAATGAATGCTTCAAAATAGGCCAGTATGCGAGAAAAAACTTGACTGTTAAACCATCCCATCCTGGGGATTTCCATTTGCCGCATGATTTGATCGCATCTGACAGTTCCCTCTCAGTAAAGGGTTCCTCCAATTCCAAAGCTTGAGTAGGGGAAATGATTGGAGAAACATGTTGCAACAGTAAATTTCGTGCAAGCAAAATCTGTTGCGAGGGAGGAGTTGTAGAGCCAAATTGCTGAGAGAAATGATGCACACAAGCAGAGGCAAGCTGTGACCGTGAAGTAGTCCATGATCCATCGGGCATAAGCACTCTGCAAATTTCTGTTTTGATTCTCCTCTGATGTAAACTTTTGAACATAGTGTACTTTACAAACAAAAGAGCCAGCCAATGTGCGTGTCAGCCAGTTGCCTATCTCTGCAGCTGGTGGCATCCGGCCTGGAAAGAATAATATGACTGCATTCTTGGCATATTCTCTGACTGGATCCACAATTTCATCGACCTCAACCATGAGGCCAACTGAAGGAACCGAGTCTTTCCACTCTTTTCGCGTATCTGCAAATCCTTCATGCATTACATCATACACCAGTTGAGCCTCAAGAGTATCATGCATCGGGTCATGCTGGCCCTCAACCTGCTTTTGCTTCTTGCAAGGAGCCGAGCGCTCCTTTTGAAACGTTTTTTCATATGAATACTCTGCCATGACTTTGTAAAAAAAGGAGCTTGAGAATGAAATATCTGTAAAAGGATAGCAAGAGCCAAAAAAACCAGTTCCAAAGAAAGTAAAAGAGAGGAGAAGGAGAGTATAACTGGTAAGGAGAGAGCAGAGGGATAAGTGAGATTTTGGCAGAAGACACAGGACTGCTAGGGAAGACACCGGAGCAGAAAAACCCCAAAAACTGTACGGCAAGAGGTACCAAAAGTGTACAGACGATGATGAGCTGTGCTGTAGTAGATACGGGCTGCACGGGGGGGGAGTCGGACTGTACGGGAAGGCCAAATTGGTACGGAATCGTACGAACGTACAGACGCTGTACGGCGACCGTACAAATGTACGGACAAAAAAACTACACAGGGTTCCTGGTGAGAAACAGGATGCTGACAAACACACACACACACACACACACACACATAAAACTAAATAACACTCTCCCACCAAGTACTAACCTGATCAATTGGTCTTTTGGAATTTCAAAGGGATTTTGGAAGATAACATCTTTTTTTGTAGTGTTACTCCCATTTGACCCAGTATTAGCATTTCCTGCTCCATTTCCATGTAAATGACTGCTCACATTTCCAAGACCCAAACTGAAGGACACCCCATAAGTTGACTGCCGGCCACTCAAAGCAGGTACCAAAGATTCCCATCCCTTTCGCATACTGCCCGGATCTGAATACACAACATTCTGACCTTGCATCGAGGTATTATGTGTTGTGGATGAGACATCGGTAAGACTGCCAACAAACCCGGGTGGTGCATCAGAATTTTGAGAGGATGTCAGGGTAAAGCTTGGCAAGGACCGATCTGACACGCTTGATGATACATAGTAATTATTTCCAATGAATTGATCCTCCGTCTGTGACAGAAAACTGAGAATCCTTAGCCATCATGTCGGAGCATGAAAAATGGCCTGAAATGCCTCATCAGACCATTCAAGTTTCATAATTGTCAGATTATCAGAAACTCAAAACCAGCATTTAAGCCTCACATATTTAAAACTTGATAACAAATGACAACTTGGACTGGAATGACACATAGTGACCATGTAAACAATTAAATTGAGGGGGCTATGCAGAAAGCACATATTTAAAGCTAATAAATGTAACTTAAGAGCCATCTGCACAGAGTTGGACCATTGATCAATTAGCTACTCAGCCAAGGCTTTATTGAAAACTGCATCAGCAACCAGTTTGAATTATGTAACTTGTCCTACCTCGGACAAAAACTCGAGTTACATCTGGACACACAACATGTTAGCCAGAGCTAAGGAAACAAGAAGAGGTCTCCATTTGTCCATGGGGAGAAAGGATTTAAATAGACAAGCAGCATGACAAGGAAGATCACAGCGGGACCCACAAAAAAAAAAAAGGGGGAAAAAAGAAAAAAAGGAAATACACTAAAAAATAAGGGTCAGCTGTCCTGCATCCCACCTCTCAGGGTCTCACCTCATTGCCTAGAGTACCCCATAGTGAAGCTGGGTAGGTGTGTGTGTGCTGTTTTGGGGGGGGCAGATATCTCGATCCATGAAAATATTCAAGACACCTACAAGCCAAGCCTTGCGAGAATGCTCACACCTTTCAGCGACCTTTCTAGAATCCTCTGTGGCATGCTCCCAAACAGCTCACTAAGTGTAGATGATATCATATCAGAGTCTGACCAGGGTGGCTGCACTTCAAGTCTGCTGCCCCCCATCACCAGACTACATTGTGCAACCCAAATATTATGAGCAATGATGCTAGTGATCGTCTCCCGCATGCTGTCCTCCAGTGAACACTCTGATTGCCAATGAGTTAGTGGGACCTTTAGGATATTCTAGCTGATGACATGCTCCCCATCTATCAAGTAGGCTGGCGAGGTCATCTCAATGGAGAAAGTGTGCCTGCCCTTTTTTAAACCAAGCCACAATACCCCAAGTGAAGACTTGCCGAATCCTCCGCACCTTGGGCACGATCCTAAGACCACACACCCAAATCCTATGAGCCAAAGGGCAGCTCCGTAGGCAATGTGTTATCATCTCCAAATCTAGACTAACAACAATGACAAGTCCCATCTCTTCTCATCTACACTAAATCGAGCTCAGAAGATGTATAAGACGACTTTTAGAAGTAGATTTGACCATCAGGAGTTTTCGGCAGTGCCATTTGGGCTTCCCAATGCTCCAACTACATTCGTTATGTTGATGAATGATTTCCTATGTGTGTATATTGGAAAATTCATTGTATGCTTTATTGATGATATCTTGATCTACAGAAAAAGTATTTATGAACATAGGGAACACTATGTACAATACTTTGACACAAGCTAGTCTCTTTGTTAATAAAAAGAAGACAGTGCTATATGTGGTCAAGCTAGAATATTTGTAGTTCATTATGACTCTTGAGATGAATCCGAAGATTGTGGCTGCCATTTTAGTGTGGCAAGTTCTTGCACTTCTTGAAGGGAGGCACCATTGGAGAAGTGGGTAGCTCCACCCGCCCAATCTGGGGATTCAACTTTGCAACCATGGGAGAGGAGCAATGGACTCTAGTAACTAGTTCTCTTCACCCTCAAGTTGAAGATCTAGATGATGGAGTGGCTGGAACACACAGGTTGGCAAATTCAGAGGATCAAAGTAGTTGGCTGTTTGGGGTAGACTAAGATTAGAGTAGTTGGCCATTTGGGGCAGATTAGGGTCATTGATCTCAAACCTTTTCTATACAGATAGGATCATTGTAGGTGGTGCATTTCGTTATGGCAGGGCAGACTACCAAGCGAGGTGCAGTGGGATCTTTAAGAGTGGTTTTGGCCATCCAAGGTGGGGCATTCAAAACACGTGGTGGAGGTGTGCTTCTTCTCCTTCACCACCCGCATTGGTACATGGCTTCAGCTAGATGCGGCGACATGGACACTCTCGTGAGAGCGGCACTAGCTGAAGCAATAAGTGCTGCATGAGGTTCTTACCAAGTTTTGGGCCCACCTCTTGACTATCCTCCGCCCTAGGAAGATCTATTCATTTTGGTCGATAGCTCATAGAGGGCTGCCAGTAGGACCATGCCTGGAGTAGATGGGACCTGTCATTGCTATGACACCAATTGAGTTGTCCGTGGGTCAAAGGATATGGCAGTGCTCCCCCAAGATGGTGGCCAGGATGCGATGTACCCAGCGGGACTTACATGGGACATGGTATTTTGGTTGATGGAGGGATGGCACGCTTTCCCCATTGAGATACTCTCTCCAGCCTACAAGACAAATGGTTTGAGCATCACCCGCTTGGATATCCAAGAATCGGTCCCTTTCTCTCATTAGAGACCTATGTTCTCTACGAAGGACATGGGAGATGATGGCCAATACACAAGCTGGAATATGTGTGTAGCGTGCTGCACTTTTAGTGATGGGGGGGCAACAAATTCGGCCTGCAGCCACCCTTGTCAACATATGGCATGATAATCTACATTCTACGGGCCACATGGGAGCAATCTAGGAAATGAATCATAGAAGATACAATAATTACAACAAAAGAAGTACCTTGGTTGTTGGCACGTGTTTCCCGGACAATAAGGATGTGAGAAGGCGGCATAGCAGCCAGCTTTCTCTTTTGATTCAAGTGTCCCATTTGTATTGTTTTCTCAATTCTAATAGAAGGTTCTTTTCTTTGGCCGAAAGAATAGGTTGGGCATGGCATCTAGGGGAGGCCATACGTGTGCAAGCAATACCGTATTTGATGGTATGCTTAAGAGAAATGGCAAGGTTGTTATACCTAGTCGGAATGATCTTAGGCAAAATATCATTCATCAATGCCATGATAGAGCCCATGTGCGGTACATCCATGCTCTACTAGAAACACCCTTTAAAATTTGTTGTCAACAAACATCCAGATCTAGTTCAATCCCCAAGTGCTTGCCTGACATGCATGCATGACAATGGGCACTTTGTAGAGACACTCATTGAGACACTCATTTGGATCACCCATGACCTGCTCTAATGCTAGAATGTTTTTTTAAAGATAGATTTATCGTAGGAACAAAGCGACAATTAACATTTTGGTTTAAGAATTGCTCTATTTTGCGCAACGGTTCTAACATGTGGTCGGTGGCCTATTTCAGGCAGGCCTCTAGTCGGTTGTTTTGGGCCGATTGGGTTGGTCACCCCCTCCCTCCCCTCCCCCCCCCTCCATCCCCTCCTTCCCCTGGGAGGGTCCTGGTGGCCGCGGCTGCCAGAACCCCCCCATCTAAAGGATAGAGAGCTGCATGCACTCCAAGTTTGGATGGCTTTTCGGGACATTCATGTAAGTCAATGGGGGAGCATACACCCATCCAAAGAAAAGGAGTAGCCTACACATCATATTAAATACCTTTCTCTCCTTACTTTCACACTGAAATCCTTACGGAGAGAATACAACATAGGAGCAGGTAGAATATAGCCAAAACCTGCTCATACTCTACATGTACATATCATGCCTTCAGCCGAAGACTAGTAGACTTATAGACTTGCAAAATCTTTTTGGAGAAGACTCTGAAAATCGCTCAGGAATAGAAAAATCATTATTTTCTATTGGCTTTCTATTCATGGGAGATTGCAATGAACCTATGGAGGTCCATTTTGGGTCAGCCCCTACTTGTTGTCATTGCCTTTCTGCTTAGGATCGACTAGCATTGTTTATGGGATTGCAAACACGTGAGGCTTATCCCGAAAGGGATTTCTAGACTTTTGAGTACTTTTGTTCCCTCCCCCTTCTTCACGGTATTTGCCCACTCATGGTACTTTATGGGTTTGCCCACTCACGGTACTTGTTTCTCATGCTATGCATGATGTATTTCCGCCATGAACACTGCTCCTGGTGTTTTTGTCATAGTTTATAGAAGTCTTTTCCTTCGGTAAAAAAAGCATACTTGTAGTAGACTTTCTGTCTTTGTTGCTACCTATCCGACCACTATCACAAAATCCTTGCAGTTGTAGAGTTTGGACTGCCCATAAAAGATCCCAAGATGGTAGTACCTTGATGTACCTGAGGATTGTTTTGGCTGCTCGAACTCCCTGCATCGTGCCATTTTGAGCTACTCTATGAATGTCTAATCATTGCCTCTAATGACAAGATTAACCACATAGAGAATGGCAAGTATGAAGCTGTCATTATTCTGTAGCACAAAGAGATTAGGGTCTAAGGCTACTTTTTCATGTCAACCTCTTTGAAGAAGGTATCTATCTCTATGTACCACAACTTGGGTCCTTGCTTAAGGCCATAAAGTGACTTGCGGCCCTTGCAAAATTTTTTGTTTTGCTCCTCTTGCACAAAGCCAGGTGATAGATCAATAGAAACCTCCTCATGCAAATTGCCAATTTCTCCCTCTAATAGACTTGCCTACTCACGGTACTTTATGGGTTTGCCCACTCACGGTACTTGTTTCTCATGCTATGCATGATGTATTTCCGCCATGAACACTGCTCCTGGTGTTTTTGTCATACTTTATAGAAGTCTTTTCCTTCGGAAAAAAAAGCATACTTGTAGTAGACTTTCTGTCTTTGTTGCTACCTATCCGACCACTATCACAAAATCCTTGCAGTTGTAGAGTTTGGACTGCCCATAAAAGATCCCAAGATGGTAGTACCTTGATGTATCTGAGGATTGTTTTGGCTGCTCGAACTCCCTGCATCGTGCCATTTTGAGCTACTCTATGAATGTCTAATCATTGCCCCTAATGACAAGATTAACCACATAGAGAATGGCAAGTATGAAGCTGTCATTATTCTGTAGCACAAAGAGATTAGGGTCTAAAGCTACTTTTTCATGTCAACCTCTTTAAAGAAGGTATCTATCTCTATGTACCACAACTTGGGTCCTTGCTTAAGGCCATAAAGTGACTTGTGGCCCTTGCAAACTTTTTTCTCTTGCTCCTTTTGCACAAAGTCAAGTGATAGATCAATAGAAACCTCCTCATGCAAATTGCCAATTTCTCCCTCTAATAGACTTGCAACTGGTGCAAAAGTCTCTATGAAGCAATGTTGCTCGTCCAAAGCTGTCCGACCACAACACCCGCTCCTCTCCGCCTCAATCCCACGCCTAAGGTGCTGAACAGCTCCGACTTGCTATCTGGATGTAGATCAAATTAGCCCGTCGCCGTTGCTCAGCCACGCCACGTCCCACCTTGCAAGTCTTGTTGCCACATCCACACTGCACCTCATGTCGCCTATCGACCCCCTAGGAAATTCCATGCCTCGCAATGGCGCCACCAGCGCCTGTGCCAAATTCCGTCGCCTCCCGTCTGTTTATGCCACTATCGCTTGTCATCTGTCGCCTACAAACACCTTAGCTTAGGTGCCAATCAAAAGCTTGGTTAGTTCAACCGGGGTTAGTAGGTTTGGTTACCTGGTTGGTTAGGTTTAGTTATGTTAGATTTAGGTTTAGTCAGTTAGGGGCTAGGTTAGATTATTGCTAACTAGGATTAAGTAGTTGGGTTAGGTTAGACCAAGTTAGTGTCCGAGCTGCCTTAGGAGTCCTAGGTTAGTGTACTAACTGTCCTAGGTGACTTAGCCCCCCCCCCCCCCCAAACCAAAAAAAAAAAAAGGCAAAAAGGACAAAAAGTCAAGTTTTCAGCCTCTTTAAGCGGTCTTTTATAAGCCCGTTTGGAGCCCTTTTGGCTCCGTTTTCAAGCCTCTTCATCGATCTTTCTCCCAAGCTTCTCCATCGGCTTTTTTTCGTGGTTCTATACACTACATCAGGAAGCATAGAGATTTCACTCTCCTGTAAATTTTCACCTTGGCACCCAAGCGTGCCCCTCGTGAGTCACTTCATGACAGTGATGAGCCTACTCAGCATGAGCAATTGCCTTCCACAATGGATGCATCCGCTGGTGGTACATAGATCCTTACTACTCAGCCTCTCTCTACTACAGCAGGAACATCGAAGGGAGAGAGTGGTGAAAGTGATGGCAACAAGACAGGAGGCAGCATACAGAGATGGGAAAGTGATTATCCGTGAGAGAGCAGCAAGAGCAGAAAGAGAAGAGTATCTAGGGCACCATAGCGAGCTTAGAGGTGGTTAGGGGAGCTCAAACTCTAGTAGGCCAACTTGTCTGTCCCCTGTGCATGCATTGAAGTCACCAAGAAGGAGGGTATCTCTATGGAGCAGCCACCAGGTTATGTTCATGCTGTTCATCCTGAGTTTGTTTGCAGTTTGAAGAAAGCCTTGTATGGCTTGAAGCAAGCACCCAGAGCATGGTCTGACAAGATAGGATAGTATCTTGTCACTATTGGCTTTCAGATTTCCAAGGCAAATTTCTCACTTTATGTGAGAAAAATAGAGAAAGGCATTATGTTGCTTGTCATTTATGTTGATGATTTGATCATCACAGGTGATAGTGATGAAGATATCCTTCATGTGAAAATGCTATTGAAGCAGAAGTTTGAGATGAAGGATTTGGGAGAGCTGCATTACTTCTTGGGCATTAAGGTGATTAGATCCACAAGTGGGATATGGCTCTTGTAGAGGCAGTATGGATTGCACATGCTGTCCAAATATGGGATGACAAGCTGTAAGCCTATTTCAGTTCCTTTGGAGCAGAATGTGAAGCTGAGCGTAGATGCAGATGAGCTTCTGGAAGACCCTACTATGTACAGACGCATAGTAGGAAGTTTGATTTATATGACTATTACCAGGCCAGATTTGAGCTATGTTGTTGGGTTGGTAAGTCAGTTTATGCAGGCTCCAAGGAAATCACATTTGGATGCGGCCTGACGCATACTGAGGTATGTGAAGTCCACATTGCAGTATGGACTATTTTATGAGACTGGGGTCCAGATATAGTTGCATGGATACATTGATGCTGATTGGGCTGGTAGTATTTTTGATAGACGATCTACAAGTGGATATATGTTCTCTTTTGGGAGTGCTGCAGTCACTTGGAGCATCAAGGAACAGCCTACAGTTGCCTTGTCGAGCACAGAGGCTAAGTACAGGGGTGCAGCAATGGCTGCATGTGAGGTAGCTTGGTTGCATAAGCTACTTTATGATATGCATCAGTCTACAGATGGGCCGGTTGTCATTTATTGTGACAACATGAGCAATATACACTTGGCAAATAACCCATTCTATCATGCTAGAACAAAGCACATTGAGGTGCATTATCACTATGTATGGGAGAAGGTTCTAGTAGGTCTTATTGATCTAGTTTATGTCATCATAGAGGATCAAGTAGCTGATATATTCACGAAGGCATTAGGTGCAAAGAAGCTGCGCAAGTTCAGAAACTTGCTTAGTGTGTAGGAATTGGGATTGAGCTCGAGGGGGAGTGTTGAGATATCGAGCTCCACTCGTGATATGCCAGGGTGACCATTGTGTATTTATGTCACCAACTTGTTAGCTGTAGATGCGGTTGGTACACCGCCCATGAATAATAGTTGGATGACAGCTATCTTTATGTACTCTAGTTAGTGGCTCGGTTAGTATGCCACCTTAGTTAGCTCAGTTTGGTTTGAGACCCACATATAGGGTTCACCTATACATTTGTACTTAGAGTTCTTTTGGCTTTCACAACTAAGAAGAGGAAAACTGTTTTTAGCCTCCACCTTTGTGTATATTCCCCCATTGTGTATGTGAGAAAGCTGCAAGTGAGACTCCTTCCTTCTCTCCCACTCTCTTCACATTGCATACTTGGATCCATCAGTATGAACATGAAAATCAATATCCCAATTGGGAGATATAAGAATGGGTGTTGTGATTAGGTGCCACTTTAAAAGCTCAAAGGCTTGGTCGCACTCTTCTATCCATAAGAATTTCACTAATAATTTATAAAGTTGTCTGGCTATCATGGCATACCACAATATAAATCTTCTATAATAGCCGGCATGTCCCATAAGACCTGTACACCTTTGGAATTTGTAGGAGGAGGTAATTCCATGATTTTTTTGATTGTCCATGTGAGTTGCAATCCCATGTTGAGAAATGATGTGTCCCAAAACAACTATATGGGTGACCATGAACTAGCATTTTGTTGGATTTAGGGAGATGCCATACTCCCTACAGTGGTGCCAAATGTTGGCTCTTTCCCACGACTTCAGCAGGAAGAACAGGGTTTTCTCATTATGCAGGGTTTCGTGGATTTTTGTCACCTACATATATATCGAGGTTGTTGTTTGTAGTATATGTGTAGCTTAGGACCTCGAGTCGTATTCCAGTAAGAGACATAGGCTTAAGTGTGGTAAGAAAACATAGTGCATGCATGTGCACAACTGGCTTGCTTTCTAGCTTCAACTCAATCTTGTGCTCCACAATAAAGACTCGTCGAACTTGTGAATAGGTTATTGCAAAGACACATGGAAAATCATCGAACATATCCAAGTATTGAAGCTTCTCAGTACCTGATAGAGAATCACCAAGAAGCTCTTCATTGCATTGACATCGTTTAGTGTACTCCACATCCTCCACATGAAGTGTCTCTACAAGATCTTCTTGTACCACCACATTGTTCCCTCCTGACGTGATTTCATCATGTATAGTCTCATATGGGCTGTGTCCATGTGTGGTGACCTCATGTATGTAGGATGATTTGTCTGGGGAGAAGTAGCGCCCACAATGAAGATCGGTCGTGTCTTTGGTAGCTAGACTCATATCCGCATATGTCGTGCATGTTCCTCCTCTGTACCATGGATATGAGTGGTCTCAGCTATGATCTAAAGAGAATAGCCACACCTCTTGAGCCCCGTATCCCACTGTCCCCTCATCTCTTCAAGGCTATGTCGTCAGCGAACTCTGAGTCTAGCAGCAGCTCCTCCAGTTTGATGGGAAGTCGCATCCCTGTGTGCCTAGCTGTCTAGGAGCGAAGGAAGTAGCACAAAGCCTCAGCTACAAAGAGAAAGAGAAAGGGGGCGAGGAGACAACCTGAAAGAGAAAAGGTCCCTCGTGTGTCTGCCAATGATCATGTGACTATAGCTCCCCACGTAAAGAGCGGATACCCCTCTAATCCATCTGTCCGTGACGCCTTGCCTTCGCATCGTTTCCCCTAACTAAACACTTCACCCTGTCATAGGCCTTCTCGAAATCCAAGAGAAGAATCGGGAGAGGGTGTGACTCCTCCCTGGCCCAATCCACTACCTCCCAGCAAGTGAAAATGTTGTCCAGGATGCTCCTCTCCTGCATAAAACTTGTCTATGTCGTGAATGATGTCCGAAAGGTGAGGCCGCAACCGCAAGCTCAAGACCTTGGCCAGGATCTCGTATGCGGTATCCAAAAGCATGATTGGTCTCCACTCACGAATGTCCAATCTATCTCCCCCTTTCGGGATCAGGCATATCTAGCCTCGACTCAAGGACTATGGGAGTGAGAACCAGAGTCAAAGATAACCTGATAGGCAAGACGAAAAGGCATGCTAATGGGCTCCCAGAAGCTTAGGAAAAATGTTGGGGTCAGACCATCTTTCCCTGGGCACTTCCGAGGGGGGAAGGCCTTGAGGGCCTCCCTGAACACTGGTCCGAGAACGGAGCCTCAAGGGACTTGCTCAAACTCGGTGGTACCAGTGTAGAAACCTGGTCCCAAACTGCCTCGCGTGCTATAAGTGCCTCAAGGGACGCCACCTCTGCCTGAAACAACTGTCAATAAAAAGTTATGGTTATCTCAAGGATCTCCTGAGGGTCTGAGTGCATCTGTCCCTAGGCATCCTGCAACCTCTGCAGTTGCGTCCCTGCTGAACATGGCCCCGTAGTCTGAAAAAGCTGCTTGGTCATCCAATCCCCCTATTGGACCCATCTGGCCCGAGACGAGTGATACAAAAACTCAACTCTATGAACCTTTGTATCTTGTAAGATGAGTCTCGCAGCCTCATGATGGTTCCGAAGCCACGGAGAGTCTGGGTCATGCTCCCTGAGTCTCTCTATGGACTCCAAATCCCGCCTCAGTACTCTCTCCTGATCCTGAAGCGCATGTCTCCATTGTAAGGCCTGTGAATAAAGCTCCTTGATGCTCGTCCAAATCACATATGCAACCCAAGCCGCTCATCCCTCACCTAGCCCATCAGTCGACTTTTGCCACATTAGAGCCACGGCTTGCCCAGTACCTCCTCCTGTAAGAGGCTATCCAAGATGCGGATCCCTTTCTGGAGAAGTCCAGTGCGGGACTACTCTAGGAAGAGTAACACCGGGGAGTGGTCTGACATGGTGGTAACTGCCAAGATGTTGATAGAGCCACCCCGGTGCAATGCCTAGCCCCCTATGTAGAATCTGTATAGTCGCTCCAGAAGCCCAACTAGTCTCTGTTGGCCAAAGGCAACTTGCAGGCTGCCTGAGACCCTGGTGAACTCCGCCTCTCGCCAAGGATCCCTCCCTTTGATCGCAAAGATGAACTATTCCCATGTGCTCCTCTCTACTGCAGGCATCTCGAAGATGGAAGAACTTCCTTGCTTGTCCTCCCAGTGCTCTAGATTGTTGAAGTCGCCACCAACAATCCAAGATTTCACCTTCGGGAGACACTTGGAAGGTCGCCTCCAGAAAGCGGGGCGGCGCTGTCGCCATGCGGATGCATAAACGTTCAGGATGCCAATCCTAGACTCACTTGCCTGGACTCCCATCCAGACTGTGCACCCTGCAATTAGCTCTCCCTGTCGAAAACCTCTGGGGCAACTGCTTGAAAGACCAACTTGCAAACTCCTCCGCTCCTTACTGCCGGAGACCAAACCTTTGGGCCTCTGCCTACCAGGAGGTGATGACGGCGTCCGATGTCTGCCGTTGAGAACATATGCTCCTGAATCATAATTAAGTCCACTGTCCGACCAACCACTGCCCTCTGCAACTCCTGGCGAAGTATAAGTACTGTGGCTGACTACGAGCACGGTCGTGGAGCTCGTGCACGTTCCAACTCACCATAGTCCAACTCATGGAGAGGGGGAAGCAGGAAACAAAGCTCGCCTCTTAGTGGGGTTTGGAAGACGAGTAGTCTGTATTTGTCCTCCGACGTACCAAAGTGGCTACCGGCACTGCAACATAAATGAGACATCCACCCCAAACATCTCAGCACACTTCTGGAGTGGCTAGTAGTGCGATTGATCAAGCTTTTCCCTGGGTGGCAATCTGATTACTCCTACTGTCAGGCCACAAAGCGGCTTCTCCTATGTGAAACCAAGCTTAAAATTAACTTTGGCACCATGGGCAAGCCATAGATTCAAACCCTGCGGACCCATCCACTCGTGTGTGATAACTGATCACCCTACATGGCATCAAACATCACTGGAGTCCACTTCTCCACCCCTGTGGAAGCGAGAACTGGAACCGTACTCCTTGGGTCCTGGAAAACGAAGCAATGTCACTAGAAAGTGAGGCACATGGTGGGACGAGTCCAGTCCTCTACCATAAAGCTGTGGTACAAGGGGAAAAGGAAAACTAGGTGTGGGCCAAGATGCCTAGGTGGTGTTAGGTGAGCGTAGCTAGAGAAGGAACACTCCTTGTCCATACATGGTGACCTCTTGGATGTGGGCCCCCTCTAATGCTAAGCTCGCATGTAATCAGTCGCGGATCTGGCTCCTGGAAGGGGCGAGCCCTACTATCCGCCCACTATTGCTGTGTCTGTGAGGGATTGAGCTGCTTGCTTGACCTGTTGTTTATCATGGGGAGAGAGAATAACCTTGACAGCTGGGGGGTTCGAAGGTGCTGCCATTTTATCCCTTTTGGCCAAACAGAAGTCGCAACACCAGTTCTCTTTCTTCCAAGTGTCAACAATTAACCCAAAGGTCCAAAAAAGAAAGGAAAAGGCCACACTCGCACTGCAGACGGGTCTAACACTCAGGCTGAGAAATGAGCACTCCAGCAACGTGCAAGCAGCCCGGAGTGCCAAGACACCTCCAGGATTCTCAAGAAGTGCACTCCGCTCAAGTCTTGCTCTAAGGGGGCTCAGAAGGAGACCCTCGAGACTCAGCCCAGCCCCAACACAGGCGGCTGGTCTGCCTTACTGCAGCTGCTCCAAGCAAAGGCTAAAAAGGCGAGAGAAGGAAAGGAAAAACTAATGCAAGGGGGGCAGAGAAGGATCCTGTGGGAAGAGGAGGACTTTGCAGCATGGACGTGAAGAATCAGGAATAGCGTTGATTTTCACATATGTGCCTGAAAGCGCTGCATTGGCTACATACCATTGTCATGGTATAAAAATTTAAACTAAATACTATTGTTATAATCATCAACCAGATTTTCACGAATGTGCCTGAAAACGCTACTATTGTTAATAATCATCAACCAAATTTATTTTCCGAGTCTCTTACCAGAATACGGGACATCTCGGCATCAAGGTCCACTTTTGCTTGCACCTTCAATTGCTTTAAATGTGTTCCTAAAAAACTGAACCAAGGATTCTCCATACTTTCCGGAACAATGTGGGCATGTAATCCCCATCTTTTCAAAGCTGCACGCAGCGCTGGTCCGTAATATGGAGGAATATTGGTGCAGTAGCGTTCCATATCCTGACGCCATTGTGGGTTGAGGGGTAGTTTTGCTATGGTCGAGCCAGGTGCTTTCACAACTTGCTTCAGGAGCTGCCACAACGCCTGATATTTTTCATTGAATAAAGATCCATCAGAAGCTCTACTCCATGATCGACACAAAAACTAAATTTCCAAGAAATAAGTGCCCCTTACTGCTTGGCCAATCCAGGCATCCTATAAATTATCTGATACTGAAAACAGAAGGGACCACTTACTGGATAATTGTATGGAAGAATGAAGAGTGTAAGTGAGCCTCCATGATTCCAGCGAATAAATCTGACACAATAACACAATGCAGCATGGATTTTCAGTCTAATCATTAAAGGCCAGCTTACAATCACATCACAACTTCTTGGAGATCGAACTCAGAAAAGTACGAAACTTTACAGAATCCTTCCACAGCTTGGATTGTTTGAAATTTACTGTTGGGCTCATACATCGTAGGAAACATCTTAACATTATCAACACAATTGCCCCATATTATCAGATATACTAAGAATATAAGCAAGAGCCAAAAATTAAATGGTACTATGTACAAGACTCTGTCAAGGTTCATGTCAGGGAAGCTTCTCTAAAAGTTGTATTGGTCCTGCTTTCAAAGGCAAAAAAGCCAAAAAAAGAGCTGATTGGCCACGAAGGGTTCAGTTAAGTGCTAAAATCCAAAAATGCAAATATTGTGCCTCTTACGGAAAATAATCACAGGAGGTAAACTAAAACAATAGGGGAAGAATGCTCAGCCTGTCACAAATAGAAAGAAAACGAAGTGGATAAATCTGCCTGATGATATACTTGGGGACTCTGATGAAAAAGACAGACATTGCCAAGTAAACAAGCATCTGGTAAAACCTCTAGTCATCAAGCAGGGATTAGCAGTTGCCAAGAGCTACTGACAACGGGTTGATAGAAGGGTACAAGAGATGGCATACAATCTGTACCCCCTGTTGCCCCAGTGCCCCTTTTCCTGAAGGCAAGGCCCATGCAGAAACAGCAGCTTCTCGTTGCACTCCCTTTCCTGCTCCCTTACCCTTAGCTTCTCAGGCCTCTAGCTTCCCTCCCTCTCTCCCTCTCTCCTTCACCCAGATTTGTGAGCCTTGGAGCTGAATGTCGAGCTGGAAAACGGGCTACATGATTTCAAGCCAAAAAACAAGCTGATTCGAGCTAGAAAATGGGTTGGTTTTGTGCTGCCTTGGAGCTGGAATACAGGCTAGACTTTGAGCTGGAAAATGTATCTTCAAGCTAATTTTCAAGTCGTGCCCCCTCAAGCTTTGTTTCGCCTTCATTTTCTTAGGATTTTCAGCATATTTTCAGCCCAAATGTTAGCTGCCAAGAGCAGTTCGTTTCAGACACGTTTTTCTCCTCAGGATTGCTGCACATCACAGCTCATTTTCTGCTCAAAGAGTGGAGGCTCCAGCAGCTGCAATTTGAAATTACAACAGCCATTCTTCGAGAAACTGTTCCGACTGCTTCCACTTAGGGCACTTTTGCTTCAATTTTGTCTGGTACAAGGTCATTTTTCTAGGTGAGAGAAAGGATTAAGATGAACACCAGCATCTACAAAAACATGCTCAAGCTTCAATTTCGAGTTATGTGCACCAAGTTGTTGCTAACAGTTTGAAAGAAGCAGTAGCCTAAAATCTCAGCCCATCTCCCCTCTCAGCCTCTCTTTTAGCCTCACTTAGCCTCTCTCAATCTAAGCCCATCTCCCCTCTCAGCCTCCCCTAGCCTCTCTCCTATCAGCCTCTCCCTCTCAGTCCCTCTCTTAGCCTCTCTTCCATAGTCTCTACGTCTCCCCTAGCCTTTCTCTTCTATCAGCTCTTAGCCTCGCAGCCTCCCCTAGCCTCTCTCTCCTATCAGCCTCTCCCTCTCAATCGACCTCTCAGCTCTTAGTCCCTCTCTTAGCCTCTCTTTCCTTAGGATTCCAGCTCTACCTCTCCCCTCAACCCTCTCCAAATGACAGACGTATCTTTCATCGGTTTGAATTGGCCTTCCATTTTTGATTGACGAATCACAACCCATCCAATTAATCCTCGTCCACTACCACCAACCGTGAGGACATGTATTTTCTCAAAAGACGAGGCTGCTGCAGTTGCAAAAGGACATGAAGCTTGAGATCTCCACCACACTCTTCGCATGCATCCATGGGTTGCACCCTTCTAGATCATAGGCTAGGGATTGGATGCTTGCAGCCTTATATTCAGACCTCACCCTATGCCTCATTGACATTCGATTATTGGGACGAGGATTCTTTTAGGTGGCTTTTGATACCCCTGGAGCTGCAAGCACTATGCTCAATGCCAACACCTTACCGCTCGGCTCCAGTAGGATTTTCCTCAAACCCTTCTCTCTTAGTAGAGGACGACATCTCTATTCATTAGACTCTGCCCCAGATGTACCATCGACTCCTTACCATGATCAAAGCTACGTTTGGAGTGGTCAATGAGATCCCCCTCTCTCTACTTTTCCCTCTGCAACTGCCACCAGCAGAGTCGGACGGGGTACCTATAGGTAGGGTCATCGTCTCTAAACCTAACATTTTTTATGACCACATCATGCTCCACAGCTAGAGGGCTCTCTTTTTTGGCAGAGATGAGATAGTAGGCAAGCAAGACCAATGTCACATATGCAGGATCTTTGGGCATTTTGCCAGAGATTGCCCAAAGAAGAGACATGAAAAAGCTTTCATTGCTGGCCCATGCTGCTTCCGGTTAGAGTGAGAGAGGATTCTCCACCACATACAAGTCAGAAGGGGTTCTCATCTACCCGAGATCCCATCCCTATCGGGCCTTCTGGCATTCCTGATCTAGTTGGGAATAATAATGCTCCAGCCTCTTCCCACATTGTGGCCACCACTATACCGAATCTAGTCTTGGTGTTTTTCATGAAGATCTTCTTCGTGGTCCCGGCCTCTCATCCGAGCCAACCCCCATCTTCCTCTGCTTTCCATATTCCCTTCATTGATCGAGGGAAGAGGGTGGCTTTTTCCTCTTCACATTCTTCGAGTGCAGGGGATTTATGCAAATCCGATTTCAGGCATGTTTTTTTCTTTACCTTGGTGGCTATGGTGAGGAGGAGTTTGTGCCCTCTACCTTTAAGGAGACAATTATTGACTTCCCTATAGACACCGCATCTCTTGGGGCTCTCTCCCTTGAGGACTTCCCTACCCTCACTGACACATATGCTAGGAGACCTACCATCTTGAAGGAGTTTGTTTCTGCCCCTAGATCAAGTAAGGTGTTTCACCCTACTTCCTCCAGCCAATGAGAATTGTTAAATGGAACATTCAGGGTCTCTGTGGTATGCCTCATCGCCGTTGTAGGTAGTTGATCCGCAATCAACTTCATCCATGTGCCGCTGGTTCCATTGATATAACTCTTCTTGAGGAACACAAATTAGATACCAGAGATTGCTCAAAGTCAAGCAAATTACTTTTGAGTCAATACTTTTTTGTCTCCTAATTTGGGCACTAGGTGGGTAACATGCATTTCAATATCAGACTCTTTTCTTCCCCTTGTGATCGGTCATGGTATTGTTATGCCCTTCAAAGCAAAGTGGATCATTTTGTTGACTAGTGGACATAAGGCCTTCTCAACCTCTATTCTCTATGCCCCCAATAACACAGAGGATCGTGTCCTTCTCTTGAAAGAACTTCTCTCTTGGGCCCCTACTGTAGAGTCGTAGATTATTAGAGGTGAATTCAACATCGTGGACCGTTTCCCCCAAGGAAAGTGAAAATCCTATGCTCTGATACCACTGAAACCAATCATAGTTCTTTGTGTAACAAAATAGATTTAAAAACAAGAAATCTTTGCGACAAAAATAATCGAACGTGGACTGAAAGCTCAAGGCTGAATTTACAATGTTATCCCATAGAGCTTTGCGACAGGTGGGGGGAAAGAGAAGAGAGAAGCATCACACGCAACACTAGGGCCCATAAATAAGGGCTGGACCCCCCCAAGGCGTTAATGCAATAGAAAATACTTTGTACAATTGGCTTTGAGAAGCTTGAATGAATCTGGGAGGCCTGGGGCCTTTAGACTACACCTAGCAAAAACCTATGGCCTGCTTGCTAAAAGCTACTTTTAAAATAAAAGCTAAGCTTTTTAGATTTTCTTTTTAAATCTGGTGCTTTTGGGGCCTTTTTTATCTCGTGGGCTCTCCTTTTAAAGAGGCGCCCCCCCTTGTCCATGCTTTTAGGCCTCGTGGAATCCTGCTTTTTGTGCTTTTCTCCCCACTATTGGGTCCTTTTTGCACTCTCTTAGGTCCTACACATTGCACAAACAAGTTCCAACACTTTAACCCATTAGAGGTTAGCGAAATGCATGCATTCCTAGTTCTTGGACTAATCCTAGTTCCTTGCGGGCATTCCCACAGTTCTCTTTTCCTAATGTAAAGCAAAGCATATTTTAGTTAACCAAAGTCAACTTTCTTGACCATCGTCAATGCAATAAAGATTACTTTTTATGTCTTGGTAGAAGTACCAATTTGGTGGCATCCCCTCGGCTTCTAATCAGTTGTCCTCAACTGAAAAGATTCTTGATACAGCTGTAAAACTTGAGGATACCTCCTCTCTTGACATCAATTGCCTAATAGTCTACTACTTGGCAAGATACTTGCAGATAAACTTGCCTATGGGTGCTTTTCTTCTCTTTGTGGTATGCAACCTGTTTGCTAGAGGATCTCCTCCACCTCTTCCATCTAAAGTGGATCTTGGAATCAGGTAACTTCTGATTGTTGACTTAGATCGATCTTGGGGCATTCTTTGCTCCATTTGGCTGACTGGCCTTCCAGGGCACTAGGCAACTACATGCCCCTCTTTTTGCATCTAAAACACTTGCTTTCCGTATGGAGATTATTGTTTTTATTTGGCATTTCCTGAATCTTCAAGAGCACTGGCAGCCATAGGCCCTTCTTTTTCTTGGCGTTTCCTGCTCTTTAAGAGCACTGGGCAGCCATAGGCTGTTCTTTTTCTTGGCAAATCCATGCCTTGTTTCCCGTAGAGTTGACGGCTTTGCCTTTCACAAGCCCTAACTCTTGTCATTTATGTGGTGGTGGAAGGAGAATGTTCCAAAACAGTCATAAGACTCTAACGATAGAAATCCATCAATTTTTTCATACTCTGCTTATCATCTTCCTTGCAAATAACCTCAATAGTTCTGTAATAAGATGGGTTGCTTCTTCCAAGGGCTTTGTTTTCCCCTTGGCTTCATTGGCTGCAACTTCACCTTTGATTCCCAAATGAGGGAAAGAAACACTTGGCCAATGATCACTTGTAGAGATACTTGAGTACATCAGGCTCTAAAGACTTCCCATTTATGAGTAGTGTTTTCCTAAAACAACTTCAAGAAAACAATCCACTATTCTCCTTGCATTCCATGCAAGGGTTAGATCTTCATAAGGCAAACTTTATCAACATAAAAGAGATACTAAGCCTTAATAAAACTGTTTCTCGGAATCTTTCCATATTCTCTTCTTTGAGAATCCTCTCAAATCTTTTTGAATGAAGTGATAAACTCCGAATCGATACTCTTCCAAGTATTGTAAAGCTCAACTTGGAAGTTCCTTTGGAAAGAACTGTGCATTAGATAATTCTATTCACTGATCTAGTGCTTCCTTATACTTAAAATCTTGCTACCAAACACTTACTGTGTTGGTCGGCGGACATAAACTTGGAGGGTTCTCAAAATTTCCAAAAGGACATATAACTAACAGACGAATTGAAAAACTATGTCGCTTTGGCCATAATAATCCATGAGAAACCATAAGAATTCTTGTATAAAACAAATCTCAATGGAAACTATTGAATAATAGAAGACTAAAGAAAATACTGGGCCAATGGTGACCAACTAGAATCCTCTCATCATTAAAAAAAAATGGTTCTTGAATATATCATGTGCCCTCATAAAACATTCTGTTTATTCAATACGCAGTTCCCAATAAGGGAATTGTGGAATGATAAAATTCTTGACTTGGTCAATGATGACCATATGCAATACGGTTATATAGAGAGCTGGTATTTGAGCATGTCATGCTCCACAAGAAAACAAGAAAACTGAATTTCATAATTGAAACTCCTCTAAAACTGAGATAATATAACTTGAAATTGAAATACTTGGTCAATAATGACCACATGGAATCCCGCCATAAAGGATCGGATACTTGATCATCTCATCCTCCATAAGAACATAATTGATTATCATGATTAATTAACATGACTCAATTCCCTAATTGAAGATCATAAAATCAGGCACATCAACTTGCCAACTTTGAGCATACTACCCTCAACTAGGGTCTGATCTTGAATCTGTCATGGGTATAACTCTTCAATTCATTAAAGATATACCAGTAGTCTCTGACACTCTCTCTACTCCTGGCCCAAGACATAGTAGAGAGAGTGTCACACAACTTATTGACTCTCACAACGTATTACAGACACATCCTGATGCATCATGCATATAACTACTGAATTTTATGCCTCCCTTCTTGTAGCAGATCAAGATACATTGCCAAAGATGATGCCAGGTCGTACATGGCAGATATTCCACTTTTGGTGAAACCAAATATGATAGTATCGCTAAATGCGCCTTTCACCAATGTGGAATTTAGGCCTCTTCCAAGAGGGATATTTTTCTCAAAGAGTGGAGGGCCTTCCTTCTTCTCAGAGTCTATAGTTGAATTGAGGTGGCACTTTTAGCCTCTTCCCTGGTTTCTTTTCGATTTGTACTGATGTTTTCTTTTGACCCGTTCTAGGTGATTTTTTTTTGTTCAGGCCATCCATGATGTATTTCTGCTCTAACCTAGCTCATGCGGGTTTTTTCATACTTAAGAGAATTTTTTCATGTTTTTTAAATAAAACATTTCATTCTTAAATAGGGACATTCAAGAGGAGGTATATGTTTCTCAGCCTATTGGATTTGTGGAAGCTAGCAAGGAAGGCAAAGTGTGCAAGCTGAGAAAGGCCTTGTATAGTTTGAAACAAGCTCCTCGAGCTTGGTATGCAAAGATAGATGCCTTTTCTACCTACAAGGGATTGCAGAATAGTCCACATGAGAGCACCCTCAATGCCAGGAAGAAAGGGGGCAATTTGCTCATCATTGTTCTCTACATCGATGACATGCTACTCACTAGTACTAATGCTGCAAAAATTGCAGACCTTTTGGCCAAATTACAGCAGACATTTGAGATGTCACGAGGTTGCTTCACTACTATTTGGGCATCCAGTTTATATAGGATGATAGAGGTATTGGGCTGCTGCAATCCAGGTATACTGGTAAGCTCTTGGAACCGTCCAGATTTCAGAATTGCAAGCCCATCTCTACTCCTATGAGCATAGGGCTTAAGCTGTCCGTTCATGAGCCAGTGAACCTTTTGATGCCTTTGTTTACAGCCAAGCTGTGGGGATGCTTCATTTATTTATGCAGCACACAGCCTGACATATATTATGTAGTGTCCCACCTAAGTAGGTTTATGCATGGCCCAAAGACTTCACATTGCCAAGCTGTAAATCAAGTGCTCCGTTATTTGCACGGCACCCGATCTCTTGGTTTGCTCTTCTCGGGGGGGTTACTTTCACTTACATACTTACAGCAGCAGCGATTCAGATTGGGCTGGTGATTTTGATACTTGGCAATAAGCCAATGGTAACTGTTTCTTTCTTGGACAGTCGTGCATTTTTTGGTTAAGCAAGAAACAGTCTACAGTGGCTACCTCATCATGTGAGGCTGAGTACAGGGCAGCCTTAATGACCACAGCCTAGTGTATTTGGTTGAGGTGTTTGCTAGGTGATCTTCATGCATCATTGGAGGAGCCTACTCTAATTCTCATGACAGTCAAAGTGCCATTGCTGTGCTGCAAAATCATGTGTTTCATGCTCGTACAAAACACATCAAAATTCATTATCACTATGTTAGGGAGTGGCTACATTGCAAGAGACATCAGCTTGGTCTTCTGCTGTACATAGTAGAATGTGGCAGATCTCTTGATCAACGCATTGCCTCGTCCGAGGTAGCTTTCAACTTATGTCCATTTGCTTACCTTGTACATTGTGACATTGTCACCATAGGGTGGTGTTAGAAATATTGAAATTTCCTAAGGCAGTGGCCAATGTTATGTAATAAGGGACTAGGGGCACTTTTTCCCTTTATTAAGTTTTTTAAACCCCTAACCTCAGTTAGAGGTTGAGGTTAAGGGTGATTTAGTCACCACACATCTTTTTACCCCAAATAGGGTCCATCCTAGGGTTTTGTCTCTATGACTACCCTAGCTTTGTAGTTCATTGTTGTTGCTACAACTTCATTCCAACTTGCTTCAGCTGCACTCTCTCGCCTTCTCTCGCTTTCATTTCCAACATAAGAGGTGGGATATCCTTAGGCAAGAGATGGGCATTTTCTAAAATTGGCACCCTTGCACACAGAGAAACAAAAAAGACCTTGAGACCCCTGGGTCTTTCACCCCACCAAAATATATGAAGCAATTAAACGCACAATGCAAAGAGCAACCGAATGTGATTGGGCATTTCTTTCAAATATTGCAACAACAAAAGAACTTGTCAAGACACTGGGCACCAAGGTCAAAGCCACTAGATGCAGCAGTTAGCTTCCTTCGTTGAATTCATCCAGCCACGCTGGTTAGTTTCCATGTATGCTTCAATCGGACATAAAAGCAGTTATGAAAGAAGTGATGTTCATTTAAAAAGCACATTAACCACAACATCAAAGCTGGCACTTCCAACGTCAACATGCACTGCACATTAAAACATTTTTTAAAATGTGAGTAATACATGCTGCAGATAAGAAGGATACAAGAGCATGGTTACTATCGCTGTCTAGTCAGAATGGAAAAATTACAGAGTTGACACTCATGACCTTTGAAGTTGAGCATCCATACCCAAAAGGATCGCTTAAAGCATGATTTATGCCTTTACTGTTCCGGACAAAAACTTGCCAGCATGTTCCCACTGAGCCTTTGTGAGGCAAATTTATAAATTGGTTGTTCTCAATCTGCAGAATGGAGCAGGATCAGTCCCCATCTTCTAGTCCACCTAACAACATACACTCTTTGCTACACAATGATTCACCTCAAAACATTCCCACATGCTTACAGGCTGGAGAACAAATGAAAGAAGTATATGTAGCCAAAACGAAAAGGAAGTTCATTCCATATATGCACCACATTTAGCAAAAGCCACAGCTTCACGCGAGACCAACTCTAACAAGCTAGACAATACTTGCAGAAATGACAAAGAAAATTTAAATTCATGTTGTATGAGCATCAATACAACTATAGTTGCCAAGCTTCCAGAAAAGAGACATCTGAAATGGTTTAAAAGTGTTACCAAACATTGGAATTTCTCCAAATGATTTTGTTTTTGTTTTTTTTTTAAACCTGCATTTTGCACACACGTATGTTTAAGATGTTGAAAAAATATCACACATTTGATACTGTAAACCTAAGAGAAGGCAGGAACTGGATAGAGACATATGCTTCAGTCTTCACATTGAAAGGTGCATTTGTAGGTAGAACTAAGAAATACACTTGGAGCTTTGACTAAGATTCAACGTTGCTATTATCCACATAGTAGCTGAAATTTTCCTCTTTTGTGAGCCAAGGCCAGGCCTACGAAATTTGACATTTGTAAACAGCCGAACGGTTGGCACTTGTTAAAACCATTTCAAATTTCTCCAAATGCATTTGGTTGCAAATGTGGCTTCACTTTTAGTTTATGTTTAAGGAAGGCAATGTGAAACAAACTTTGAAGACACACTTTTTTTGGGTACAATGTTTGATTGATTATATTATATGAGTAGCAACCTTAAAATAAGGTGCTACAATTACATCAACTGAAAATTTCAGTATATGCCAAAAAGACCTCATGATCTATGCAGCGGGTCTGCAAGCAATCAAAGAAAGATTGTTGCAAAGAACGCCTAAAAAAGCCAAACAGAGAGAAAGTAGGATCACCAAAGACTTTACAATTCCTATATGTCCATAAAGTCTATAGTGCCCAGTAGCGAACCCAAACGAAGAAAAGATGAAACTTCGGTCTGGATGGATGAAACCCAAATAGCCAGAAGAACTTCCCAAACGGAACAGATGGGAATCTCGCTCGCAAGCCTTGTTGAAGCAGACCAAAAAACTCACGAGAGAAGCGGTACTTTATAGGCCCAAAGTTGCTATAATCTTTTCCTCCACCACTTGGTTGGGCGATGCATTCGCCAAACAGAATCACCTCTCTCTGAAACCCAAGGTTGAGGGAAAAGGATTTTATACAATGCACGTACACTAATCTGAGATAGCCTCAAAGGACGAGAAGAGGACCCTGGAGAAGTCAAAGTCCAATCTTCTAAGCGGTCCTAGAGTTCCAAAGGAGGAATCAGAACAAAAGGCGAAAGCATAGAAGTAATTTGTCGCCACAAAGGACGATAATGAGAGCCCAATCCATATGTAGTGGCTGCTAGAGAAAAGGGGAGCACACTACCAGCATCATCTATAACATCAGCAACCGAGGTGATGCCTTTAAACGAGACAACATAGGAATGTCGAGGTTCTTGTAAAGCCAAGGGAGGCTAAAAGACTTTCGACCAGTGAATGCTTTCCGCTCTCAAAGAATTCCCAAGCAAAGATTGCCGTCCATTCCATTCCAAAGGGATTAGCTATAATCACATTGTAGCTAGATCACTTCGAAGACACACCCCAATCAATCGAAAAAGAGAGCCCCACTCCTAGTAAAACACAAATCCAACCTTGTGCTTAAGAAAGCCCCACTCTTAGTAAAACACAAATCCAACCTTGTGCTTCATGTTCATACTCGACTGCAAGGCCAAGAACATCACCTCCATCAGACATAGAGGGATTAGCTACAATCACATTGTAGCTAAATCACTGCCCACTTGTGACACATATGATGAGAAAATATGGCATGTCATTGGAAAAAATATTTTTGGGTACCAGTTCTAAGTGATTAAGGTGTAAAAAACAGTTGTAAAAGAGAGGCATCACACTTGTGATTGCAATGGTCTAGATACACTTCAAATGGACACCTGATCACACCACTTTACTTGCTTGTCATTCTTTATGGAGAGATATACCATTTGAATGGCCCAATGCTAACCACAGGTCGGGTATAATTGACAGTATGTTACGTAGGGCTAAGAGAGGCAGGCCCTTCCCATAGAAGACTGCTATGTTCAAGGGACAGAAGTGCAGTCTTGCTAATGAAGGTTCACTTTGCCTCTATACTGGTACTTTCTAAAGACACTCTTTGTATGCGGGTTTCCTTCTTGAACACGATACATGCTGGTTGCATTGCTGAGCACAGTCTGTGCTGCAGCAAGGGTCAAATCATATTTGCTACTTACACCTTTCTAAATACTTGGTCACGACATTGTAGATGTGCCAATTGTTGTGGTCGCCTGAGAAAGCATGAAGAATGCATTGCTTTGATTTGGTCGCTCTTTCCGAAGGTGAGCTCAAGGCTCAAGCTGCGTAGAAACAAACAGGGATTAGATGCGGAGACAACAATGTGGAGGCTAATTGACAGGTGTAAAGCGGAGGTCATCTTCAGCTTAGGGGTCGATGAGTAACTCTTTCATCAGCAGATGCTTCTGTCATAGAGTAGCACTTTGCTGTGCGCTTCAGGCAGAGGATTCCCATTTGTGCAATTGCTCATCATTGAGCAATATTGACAATTTGCTGCTGCAAACGGCGACTACCTTTTTTTTTGTATCCCCATCCCAGTGCACTCGTGTATCGCGTGTTTTGTAGGGCCTGCTTGAAGTTCAAGATCTTGCTACACAAGTAATTCACTGTCGGAGGGTAGTGCAATTGGGTGACAGGCTATAATGTGACCAAGCAAGGTAGAGAAGCACGGTTATGCATATCTGTGGACCTACCGTAACATAACGAAGGAGGACAAGGCATATATTCAACCTGCAGCAAGATAATACAAAGAGGTGGCAGTCTGTTTAGCAATTGGAGGCAACAACAATCTGAATTTTGAAGTGCTATTACGGTTAGCAATCTCAGGCAGAGACAAGGGAAGCAATAGATTCAAAGCCTTGTTCTTGCAATCATAGAGGACATAACATGACAGTGTCAAACAGATCAGAACAGGAAAGCTTCCAAAAACAGGGCAGTCACACTCACTTCAAAGCATATAGTGATGACGGAGAGGGCTCCTTTGAAATTGATGACTCCCCTCACTAAACCCTATTCTACAAGGAATAACAAAAGGCTGAACCTATTGATAGAAATAATCAGATATTTACAAATAGAGGACATGATGCTTCTCATGGGTCTTCCGAAGACTTTAATAAACTTTGTGTGTGTGTTTGACACAATCTGTGCTTCACATCTTTTGGCACTGTCCCCACACTTGTGATTTCCTCGCTCTCATCCAACAGGGGCTTCGAGCGAGATTTCCTGCTGTTATTTTTGGCAGGCTCTTCTGGTTATTTGGTTTTCATCCAGCTAGATAGGGTTTTGATTTATTTTTTGTTTGGGTGCGCTACTGGGCACTATGGACTCTATGGATAGAAAGAAATCATAGAGTCTTTGGTGATCCTACTTTTCCATCTTTTGTTTTTTTCAAATGATCTCTGCGGCAATCATTCTATGATTGCTTTCAAACTCGTTTGATTGATCATGATGTATATCTAGCTTATACTGAGATTTTCAGTTGAGTAGTAGTTACTCCACTTTGGAAGTAACTATGAATGTAATTATTTCATAGCAATAAAATATTTTTTCTCACAAAAAAAAAAAGTCTGTGTATGACACTCTGTAAGCCTCTCCATTGTAAGCCCATCATAAGCCTCTTCATTTGTTCTTTTGTCTGTCCGTCGTAAGCCTCTCCGTTCGTCTGTCTATCGTAAGCCCCTTCCTCCGTTCGTTGTAAGCCCCTCCCATCGTAAGCCGCCCCCTCCATCCGTCGCCGTAAGCCCTCACCCCCTTGTTTTGACTCTCCCGTTCGGGCGTCGCATCGTCAGCCACAGAAATCAATCAGATCTTGCGGGGGGGGCATAGTTGAGCACTTCATTCAGTTCGAGAGCTTCAAAGAGGAGTTCGTAGATCTAACCCACCTTAGCCCTAGGCTGAGCTGAGCCCTTGGCTCAGCTTGGGGTGTTAGATTCAGCAAAGGGGCCCTCAAACTTGTGTAGGCCGTCATGGAGTTCCTGAAGACAAAGACCTTCTCCACGACTCCCATCAGCAAGCCCTCCTATTCTGATATCGTAGCGACATCCAGCCCCTTCATATTGCACTACAAATGAAGGGTTGGCTCAGACCCATAGGAACAAATATATTTCTTACAATAGGAAGTCAGAGAGCTCTGGTTTCAGCTTGCAGCTCTTACAAGAAAGGTGAATAAAGGACATGCAAAATAAAGGAAAGGAAGAAATTATTGCAGACAAGTGTAATACACCTCCACCAGCGCCACCACTTGTTTCCACGGTCACAGAGCTGATCTCCACCCAAGAAGGAGTTGGCTATCACTGCCAATAACAAAGTACTTGTATGCAGAAGTCAAAGAGCACGAAGCCAGAGTGCATAGAAATACTACGCCTTGGGGGGCTAGCAGACGATTGCCTTGGCTGTTTTGATGATGATGAAGGATACAATCAAGAGGAGAGAATCACATGCTTAAAGATGGAGATAGCACACAAGTTGAACAGGATGCAAATGACATAAGTTGTATCACTAAACAAGGAAAACAGCTACCAGTTTATTTCAATGAGAGGGAAGGAAGAGTAAAGATTCTCCATCAAACAAACAAGTTGAAGGGTACACGGGTATGGATATCTGAGTACCTCACTCCAACTCAGCTCAAACAAAGGAATATCGAGCTTACTGAAGTGAAGGATGCACACAAAGCTGGAAAGTGGGTAGTTTATAGAGATGGATTGACATTAGTTAGAGATTTCAAATCTAAACCTAAAGACCCTTAGACTGATGTAATGAAGGCCACTTTATGATAGGACCAGAACTTAGGTATGTGCTAGCTATATGTGAACATAAGACACACAAATTGCAAAATTGGTGTTAGGAGTCCAACTTATTCTTAGAGATTGCATCATGCTTTATCACTTGGATGGATGATGAGGAGAAAGAAAGACAGACAGAAAGAAATAAAGTCTACTGAAGACCGACGGGTCTATGAGACTGATAGAAATCCTGTACAATGAGCAAAAAGGGTGCAGCTACTAAATGAGAATCCTAACCCATGCTAGAAAACTGTGTAGGACATAGTCACACAGGGCATGAGATGTCAAAGTAGACTCGATGATGGGTGAGGCTATACAGGCATGAAGCCTATGATAGATCGCTGTCTATTGCCTATCTTGTGAGAAAGAAGGAAAAAAAGAAAGTCATATTAACGTCCTCAAGAATCCTCACACTCCATTCCAGATTTCTCGAACCATGCGTTTTCTTCCCACTGGCACAACTTCAGAAATGGTATTAAAGCACTGAAGATAGTCCTTCCTATGTTGCATGATGGCAAAAGATTTCTGCTGCAAATCAGCTTTGAAGGCTGCAATTTGCTAAGTATCTAGACCGGTGATGATAAGCATTTCATCCACATTAAGAATCAACATGGGAAAATCTGCTCCACTCTTCCGAACATAAACAGTTGCTTCTGTAGAGCTGTTCTAAAAAACCAAGGCATACCAAATGCAAATTATTTTGGCATACCATGCCCAAGGTGCCTGCTTCAATCTATAAAGGCCCTTGTACAACCCCCATACCTTATTTTTAGACCCCTCAACCTCAAAACTAGGAGATTTCCTGCCATTGACTTCCTCAATCAAATCACAGTGAAGAACAGCAATCTTGATGTCAGTTGATGAACCTTCAAACACATGTGTAAAGCAATAACAATGACACACCGAATGGTGGTCATGCATGATGTGCGAGCAAAGGTTTCCTTAAAGGCAGTGCCTTGTTGCTGCGCATAGCCCTTGGCAACAAGATGGGCTTTGTAGCGGTCTATGCTGCCATCAGCTTTCTGCTTCAACTTGTAAACTGAATTAATGCAGGAGGCAACTCACACAACTCCCATGTGCCATTCTGCCGAATGGAATCCAATTCAGCTTTCATAGCATCCATCCACTCTTTGCTGCCAAAAGCATCCTTATGGCATAAAGGTCCCTCATTGCAGGCTATGGCAATCAAAGCAACATCCACAAAATTGCAATGCATTTGTCGGTGTGCACCTCTAGTGCAGGCAGCCAATGGTTCAGCCTGCTTGTTGTCCTTTGGAGTATCAAAAAGCCATCTTGGGATTGTTTACAGCTATCTAATGACAGCCCACTCCTTTGCAACTGCCTCTTCCATAGCACGATCATTAATCTGAGGCAAATCAGGCTGAACATTAGCATCATGAGGAGGCCACGAACTGCTACAAGATGAGGGATTTGAACCAAGCAAGTTTTCATCTGAATCTGCATTTGATTGAAAGATGGGAAGGAATGAATCATACACATCCAAGGCCTTTATAGAAGGCTTTTTTTGACAGTCCAGCCAAGGCAAAGCTGCATGCTCAGAAAAAACATCTTTGCTAACAGTACCCTTCCCCATGCTAGGCTGATACAATCTATAGCCTTTACTTTGTGATCTGTAGTCTATGAACATGCATTTCATTGCTTTGTCCTCCAATTTGTGCCTCATATGACAAGGAACATGTGCATATGCCAAACACCGGAATACCCGCATGTGTGAAATCATAGTCTTCCGGCTTCTCCATGCTTCATATAGAGTGATTGTCTTCGATGCCCATGTGGGTGCTCTATTGAGAAAATAGTCAGCACACATGATTGCATCCAACCAAAACTTGTTGGGAAAATCTTACCCGTTGATAGAACAAAATATGTATCAAGTTTTTGAGCACTCTATATAGCTGTGGGTAGGCACATAGCTGTACACACCTAGGGTAGGTGTGGGCTGTTGTCATTTGTGAATTTTTCTTTCACAAGCATGATGGACTGATGTATAGTTTTTTGAGATAATAAAGTATGTTTTGCAGGGACTTCATGGGAAATGATGAAATGCAATGTGGTTGTACCAGACTTCCAAAGCAAGGGTGTCCAGTGTGTGGTCAAATGCAATGTTTTAAGGGTCATGTAAAGTCAAGTTATGAAGGGTTTTTTTATATTTCCTGAGTCAATATTTTTTTTGCAAAAAGAGACTTCTATTAAGTATTAAAGAAAAACCATTGGAGCAAGCTCCATACGGGATACATCATGCAATGCACGAAAAGCTCAAGAGCCAAAAAGAAAGGATCGAGGCTGATAGTGCCATCTCAATCCAGTAGAAACCTCTGAGAAAAAGGGAGAACCCCTCCAAACTCGAAGAAATATAGTCCTTCTAGAAGAGGCTGCCCGTGAAGGGCCCTGCATGCTAGCCCATATGGCTATCAAAGTGTGAACCGTGTCAGTCCAAATACCCGTGAACACCTGTCATGGGTGTATCTGGGTGCCATCCAAGGCCTCAGTACATTTGGCTCTCCAAATGTGCCAAGAGGAAATGCTAGCCAAAATCTCCCAAGAGGTGTCCACTGAAACATGAGAAGCTCTGAAGGGAGTAAGTGGTACATCCTGCAGAGAGCAGGGCTCTATCACCTGCCGGTGGACCGAGAGTGCCCAAGAAGAAGGCTCACCCTCATAAAACACATGGGGCCCGGTAAGAGATAACCATGCGACCGAGCCCCAAGTCATGAAGAAAGGGGAAGTGTGAAAGATGCTGAGTATCCGAGCAACCCCTTTCCAAACAGTCCTCGCCTGACTGCAGTCCCAAAGGCAATGTCGCACTGACTCCTCTGCAAAATGACATCGAGGACAAGTGGGATCAGCCCTAAATCGTGATCTCCACATGTTCACTGCAATCCCTCCATGAATAGAAAGCCAAAAGAAAAGAGTGATCTTTCTATTTCTGAGGGATTTCCAGAGCCTCCTCCAGAAATTTCTACGCAACTCTGCAGTGATGAAGAAGCTTTCCCAATGGGGAGCTCTAGAGGGAATCCAACCCCTACTGTTTAGCTGAAATCTCCTGGCATTACCAACCGTGAAACGAAAGAAGGGAATCCCCCTCTCTCGGTGCCCATGATCTATCCATTCCCACTCTCCTGGGTCCCACTGCAAGCACCTGATAGGTGCACCTCCATATAACCACAACCTCCAGGATCCCAAGGCCAAGAGCAGAGGATCGGGGTCTAAGTACCACTGCAAGCCCACTCCATGGTCCACAAAACCAGCAATCCTGATAGGCTGAAAGGCAACCTCAAGAAGAATGCCATCCTTGGATGTAGAAAGTAAACCTCCATCCCCAACATCAAAGACTAGTGCGTCTTCCCCGAGACCTCGGAGAGCGATCACTTGTAAAGGAACTGATCTCCTCGAAAAAGCCCCCATCCACGTGGTGGAAGTAACAGGCAGCTCAACTTTCCATTCTACCGGGATGGCTGCATTTATTTGCTGAATCCTGCGTGCTACCCCTCTGAGGTGACTCACGGACTGTAGTCTCTCATCCTCAGGTAGCCTGATAAAAGATTTCCAAGTGCCTACTGTGTAGGCGGGGCCTCTCTCCCATTTAGACCACTGCATGTAATGGGAAGTGCCGAGTGGTCTGGCATGCTCGTCAAGAATACTATCATTCCAAATGATCGGCTGCCTATCAATCTCTTTGACGGTAGAAGGTGGAATCCTTCGAAGAGTGTTCCTGAAGCTCCCCCAAGCTTTCAGGATGGCAGTCATGAGAGGAGAGGCAGGAGATCTGAGAGGGGCTGATGTGAAAATCCAGCGAGGGCTGTCCACCCAATCATCTCCCAAGGTTGGTGTGCAAGCCGGAATGCGTCCGCAAAAGAAATCCTTCCAAGGTTCCTGCCCAGGCATGAGTCCCCTCACCACCACCTTACAAAGCAATGCCCTACACTGCAAGTCCGGGTCAATGACATTAAGGCCCCCTTCACATGTAGGGAGAATAATAGTCTCCCAGGCCACCCTTGCTGCAACATCTGCTGTGCCATCAAGTCCACTCCATAAAAAATTCCGGACTGGTCTGATGAGCTGAGTGATGCAATCCCTAGACCGGCACCAGCAAGAACACACAAACCAGGAGGTGGCCAAGAGAACCTGGTTCACTACCACAACTCTAGATGCAAGGTCAAGTTTGGCAGAGCTCCAGAATAGGAGCTTTTTCCTTATACTTTCTACTACTGGGGCAAACTGCTGTGTTGCAGAGATGTCCAATCCTACCTGGCATCCCAAATACCTGATAGGAACACCCCTCTGAATCCATCAAAAACCAATGTCAACTCCCCAGCCTAGAGTGTCCTCATCACTGATCCAAAAGCCAAAGGATTTATGCCAGTTAATGTGTGCCCCTGCAGCTGAGCAAAAAATATCCAAGGCTGTCCGGGAAGAATCAAGTGACTGCAAGGAGGCCTGAATAAAAATAGCAGTGTCATTAGCCAACTCACAGTCAAAAAGCTCCTGCTCCTGTCTCAAGGGCAGTCTCAGCCCAAAAAGCTAAGCCTGAGATCTAAGGAAGATACTCATAGCTTCTGCCACAAAAAGAAAGAGGAAGGGGGCTAAAGGGCATCCTTGACGAACTGATCTAGAAATCTGAAACCTGTCACCCCTTACTCCTCCAATCAAAACCTGGCTGTGGGCTGATCTGTAAAGGGAGGCCACCCCTCTGATCCAAGCATCTGAAAATCCAAACCGTAGAAGAGTGCCCTCAAGAAAACCCCAATCTACTCTGTCATAGGCTTTCTCGAAGTCCAAGAGTAAAACTGCTAGCCTCTGCCCACTCTGCATAGCCCACTCTGTGGCTTCCCAAAAGGAAAAGATATTATAAAAAATGCTCCTGCCATGCACAAAGCCTGTCTGAGTATCATGGATGAGGTCTGGAAGAAGGGGCTGTAGTCGGATGCTGATCGCCTTGGCAAGGATTTTGTAAAGAGTGCCCAAAAGAGTGATGGGTCTCCAATGGGATACAAAATTCCTGTTGCCACCTTTCGGGATAAGGTGAATGAGTCCCTCGGTCAGTGAGTCAGGCATCTCACCCGAGTCCCAAATGCCCTGCAGGCCTGAAGTAATATGATCACCTATCATATCCCAAAAGGCTATAAAAAAAGCAGTAAGACCATCGGAACCAGGGCATTTGCCCTTATGAAGGGCAGAGAGAGAGGTCTTGAATTCTGTGTTGGTAAAGCGTGCATCAAGTGAGCATAACATCTCTGGGGTGACCAACACAGGTAACCTCTGCCAAACTTCATCTCTAGCCACCTCTCTGGCCTGTGAGTTCGGATCTACGGAAAGAAGGGAGGTATAAAAATATGTCGCTAAAAGCATGACGGGTTCCGGATGGGACTGCAAAACGCCGTCAAAGTCAATAAGCTGCGTGACACTCTCTCTACTATGTCTGGGGCCAAGTGTAGAGCAAAAGTGTTTATTGACTCTCCCTCCCATCTGTATCCAAAAGGACTCCCGTGCATGGAAGGCATACTCTGCTCTCTGATCAAGCAAGGTCTGCAAGTCAAGTGAGCCCTTGCCGCAGCAAGGCGCTCCTGTATCCAAGCATCTGATGGTCGTTTTTGCTCCTCCCTCTGAAGGGCTGCCAGCTGCCGACGGATATCGATCTCTCGCTTGAGTACCTCACCTCGCCGAGCACTAGCAACGGAGTGATAGAAGTCGCTGCTACTGGCAAGTGCTGTGGCCATATGTGAAGGACCGGCCACCCCCCCCTCCAAATGAGAAACCCAGATCTCCAACACTGCCTCTGTGAGAGTCTCATCCGTGTATAAGGCGTTTGGGATCCTGATACTATGAGACCGTCCTCTCAGATGAGGCTCTTAAATGGACAAAATTACCGGAAAATGGTTTGAAGTGGAAACACCGGGTGCAATGTAAACTGTCCCCTCTCTATCAAGAGCCCAGTCACCCACATAGAATCTGTCAATCCGAGCATGAATAGGCATCTGCACCCTATGGTTCGACCATGAAAACAAAAGTGAACAAGAAATGCATCATCTGACCAAACATCTCTGCCACTGAACCTGAACAAGAAGGCATCCCAGGCTGCTCTCTCAAGGGAGTGGATACCACCTTCTCTGCCCCCTTTCTTATCAGAAGGTGCTTCAACCATGTTGAAGTCACCTCCAATAATCCACGAATCCGCAATGTCAGCCCACGAGAGCAACTCTTTCCAAAACAAAACACGGTCCCCTATGTTGTTCGGAGCATAAAGGTTGAGGAAACCAACCTTACGTCCGTCAATCATAAGTAAAACCCACTGGGCCCTGGAGGGAGTTATGGTACCGTGTCCAATGACCAGAGGGAGAATAGAGTCTGAAACTGAAATGCATGTACCTCCTCTGGTTCCCAAGGCAGGAAGCCAAAAAGTCCGGCCTGAGAGCAACTTACCTGACTTGGAGCAATCTCTGATATCCAATTTGTGTTCCTGAAGAAAAAGAATGTCTAAGGAACCACCTGAAACATCTGGATGGAGCTGAATCCTGATCAGCTGTCTGCGACAGCGATGAGGGATGCCGCCCAATCCCTGTATATTCCAACTGGCTATCCTCATCGGCGGGAGGAAGTGGGTTGGAATACCTTACCCGACTTGGTGGCGGAAACAGAAGCCTCTACCGGAGCAGACCTCCTGCCATACACACGAGGTCCGAGGGGAGGAAAGTCCACAGGTGAGAGAGAGAAGGATCTCTCAATAGGGATGCCGATAACTGGCTCTCCAAAAGTAGAGGGTACAAAATCATCATCTGGGAGGCCAGAGAGGTCCTCCAAAGCGGAAAATGAGTTCCGCTGAGCCAGTCCTGGGGAGGGGGTACGAAGGATTCCTACCGAAGCAAGAAGAGAATGTAAAACCCCCTTCCCTCTGTCTAAAGAGGGAGGCACCTGTATTGGATCCTGATCAAAAAGTGGTGTAGACGAGGTGCTAACAACTTGCGCTGCTCAGGAAGGTACAGCCTGATCCAAGGGTGGAGTCGAACAAGGCTCCTAAACAGTAGTCTCCTCCTGAGGCTCCAAGGGGGTAGCCTCCGAAGAGGTGGAGGAGTGAACTAGAGTAGAGGGCCTAGCCGCGACCGGAGCCCACCGTGGGCCAGAGGTGGTGCGGGGTGCCCAAGGGACTCGAGTAGCCCTAGGAGAGGGGGGAGCCCGTGTCTGAGGCCGTGTCTGTGGAGCGGTAGGTCCTACTCCAGCTCTTTGTCGTAAGCTAGTACGAGCTGGTTGCTTTGTGGGCCTCTTTTTCTTCTTTGGGCAATCTCTGGCGAAGTGCCCCGAGGATCTCCAAATCCTGCATTGGTCCTGCTGACCTGCAACCTCAAATCTCTGGCGGAAGAAGGACCCATTAGGTCGCTGTAGCATGATGTGGTCATCTGAAATATTAGGGTCTTGGACAATGACCCTAACCCTGGGTACCCCGTCCATCCTGACCGCCTCAGCAGCCGAAGAGGGCTCGCAAGGGAGAGGGGGGATCTCTGCCACCACACCAAACCTCTCGCCAATAACTGAAAGAAGCCGGTGATAAACTGAGGGAAGACCAGGGAACCTGATGAAAATAGAAACTCCCTGCTTGTTCTCTTCAACTGGGTCAAATCCTAGTTGAAAAGGAAACAAAAAGATCCTTTTGTAGCCTAGAAGTAGAAACCCAGCCTGTAGCAGGTCTCTCGTGACGTCCGAGGAATCTAGGCACACCTGAAAGAAACCCCATCCCAACAAACGAACATCCTTGAGGTGGGGGGCGAGGTCCTGAGGAAGCGCCGACAGCATCCAATCTCTAGCTTGTAACCTGGAGGGGTGTGAGCCATGAATGCGTGCGAAGAGAGTCGTGGAACACTCATGTTCGAAATCCTTTTGCAACTGTTGTAGCTCGTCTTTTGAAAAAGTGACAGTTCTCGTGGCTAGTGTGAGCGGAGACGAATTGACTGAATGGGAACCCATTCGTCAATCGAGGTGTGTTGGCCGATTCAAACACAAAAAATAAAAACTCCATCCGCTTTCCTGAAACCCAGGAGACTCCTATAAGAGAATAGGGGTAATCCAGATGAAGGAGAGGGTGAAGAAGAAGGAAGAGAGAAGAGACAGCGGGGAGGAGGGGAGGATAGGGGAGAGGAGGAGTGGAGGAGAGGGGGAAAAGAGGAGTAGAGGAGAGGGGAAGGAGATGGGAGGAGAAGCAGCAGCAGGCTGCAGCAGGGGGGAAGCAGCAGTAGGTGCGCGGGGGGGGGGGGCAGCAGGCTGCAGCGCAGGGGGAGCAGCAGCAGGCGCGGGGAGGGGAGGAGGCTGCAGCGCAGGGGGGGGAGGCTGCAGCGCGGGGGAAGGGGGCAGTGCAGGGGAGAGGGCAGGTAGGAGGGGGCAGCGAGGAGGGAAGGGAGGGGGCAGCGAGGAGGGAGCAGGAGGAGCAGCAGGGAGCGGGGAGAGAGGCAGCAGGGAGCGGGGAGAGGAGCGGCAGCAAGGAGGAGGAGCAGCAGGAGGGAAGGGAGGGGGCAGCGAGGAGGGGAGCAGGAGGAGCAGCAGGGAGCGGGGAGAGCAGCAGTGAGCGGGGAGAGCAGCACGGAGCGAGGAGAGCAGCAGTAAGGAGGGGAGCAGGAGGAGCGGGGAGCAGCAGCAGCAGCACCTGGTCTATTTTTTGAGTTTTTCGCTAATCAGTCTTTTCACATCAGCATCTCATCAACTTCGGGTGTGGATTTTGGGAGTTCCCCTTCCTGAGTCAATATGCACTTGCATGTTACAGGAATTTGATATGTTCTAGTGTCCATGTCAAGGGGCTTTTCATGTGTGTGTACGGGGGTGCATGCAAGCTCTAATGTGCATGCTAATGTGTGTGGGAATTGTGTGACTAAAGGCCCAAAATGTGCATTTAATGTTTTGGTGTCCATGTCAAGGGGCTTTTCATGTGTGTGTACGGGGGTGCATGCGAGCTTTAATGTGCATGCTAATGTGTGTGGGAATTGTGTGACTAAAGGTCCAAAATGTGCATTTAATGTGCCTTGGGGGGATATTTGCATTTTTTAAATGGAAGAGTGGTAAATTCTACGTGATGACGTGGTTGGACTGATTGGGAAGGCATCCTGCACATGCAAGGTGGCTACATGAAAGGATGAAGTGGAGCTTCTGAACTCTGAGCTGGTGGTATGTGAGGATGGCAACTATGAAGGTGGCACGAGGATCATGCACGGGTAGTCGGATCTAGGCTAGAAGATTCACGTGAAGGAGAGTCTCTTCTTGATGGAGGTGGAAAGAAGCTGAGGCGACGGTAGAGGAGAGCTCCATGAGCAAGGGAGGAGAAGGGGTGTGAACCGATCATCGCATAGGCTGATGGTGAGTTGCTGCATGGAGAGGTACACATGAAGAATGTTGGTTGGCTGTAGGTCCGTGAAGGGGATGGAGTATGTAAGGTGAACTATGGAAGCGCCTCTGTGGAATCGGCTGGGAGGTCGACTGTTGTTTGGAGGTGAAGAGCTAATTGGTTGCCTGTGGGAACAACCAGAGAAAAGGAGAAGCCATTGATGGTGAAATGAGAGGTTGTGCGTGAGCGGAAGGCTGAACAACCATCACATGAAGGCCAACCTACGTGACAGGTTGTGAATTTTCGACTGCAGTAGCTTGGGATGTATGGGCTCCACGTGCTCCGTGATCTCTATGGCACGGTTGGCACTTACTGAAGTCCTCTAGGAGTCTTGGCTGTGTAGTTGATGGTGCGGGCTGAGAAGAGGATTCTGGGCGACGGATGAACATGTAGCATCGTGGGTTTCTTGGCTGGGAGAAGCATAGCTATCATGGAGGTTTTGGGCAGAATATCTTGAGTGACGGAAAGCATACAATACGGGAAATAGAAGAGGCTGAGGCTGTTGCTTGAGATGTCTTCCGTGTGGGCTTGTAGGTGGCTGGTTATGAGCTATTGCTTAGTAAAAGCCTGAGGCTTAGCCGTGGTATCAGTTCTACTGACTGGAGGACTGTTGGCGACATGAAACTATGAGTGTGGAGTACTCTACGAGCAAGAGAAAGATACAGACGCTGGATGTAGTTGTGTAAGAGCAGAGATGATTGATGCGATCTACTAGCCAGTCCCTTTCACTCTTTGGTTGTTGACTGCAGCTTTGGGGAGAGTTATGGAATGCTGGAGCTCGGTGTTTGAGAAGGAGATGCTGTGGAGCAGTTATGATCACGTGAAGAGTTACGACCTATTGCTCTTGATGGAGGCTTAGGAGTCTTGGCTGTGGGATCTTGATTGTGGGTTGATGTCTGGAGAAGTCCCAAAGATAACCTTCATGTGGGCTGTGGGCTCGTAGTATTCTGAGGCTGACTATTCTCTGAGTTGTTGAGGAAAGTTCAGTTCTAAAGTCTAGTTGTCTCGCGTTGTGTAGTCCTTTGGTTCTCTCTGAGTCTGTGTGATCTATGTTCAGTCAGTTTTTATGGGGTTTTGTCTCGGTACCTATTACAAAGACACATACTCTGGAATCTGGTTCATAAGCTCATCATGTACGAGCCCACATTGCAGCTGATCCCTATGAAGTCTCAGCTATCTGATGTAGTGAAGTACATAATTCTTGGTTGTCTTTTCATTTTTTCCTTATCATCTTTTTTGGCGATCCTGTTGGAGATAGGAGGAGTTTTGAATTGAGATTGGGTACTCAAGACAAAACGGCCCAGAAGAATTGGCTGGAAAATGTTGCCTGAATTTCTGTGTGGTTAGGGATTGAAACTATGAAGACAAAGCCCCGCATGAGAGTGGTTCATTGTGAGTTATGTGGGGAGTGTGGACACACGAGAGATAGATGCCTTGATGTTGAACTTTGGGTGATACGTCTCTGTGCTAAGGTTCAAAAGGCTTTGAAAGTGATTGCTCTTAGGAAGAAGAATGCCAGTCAAATGCAAGGTAAGCTTTCTTCAGTAGAGTGATTATTTTTGCTTTCTTCCCAGAAGAGGTTGGGTGGTATTTCTGGTTGGAAGTGTGTTTGAGATAAGTTAGTTAAGAGGAGAGATGACTCATGAATTTCCTCGATTTCACGGATTGCCCAATGAAGACCCAGAGAGATTTTTAGAGTGTTTGGAGTTCACAGCTCTTATTAAAGACAGGAATGCTCCATAAGTCCTTCTGCTTTTGTTTGTTGGGAGAAGCAAGAACTTGGTTGCAGACTTTCTCTACAAGGATGCGTGATGATCAGGGTGCTCATAGAAACCCGACTTATCCAGAGGTGAGGACAGCTTTCCTGGACAGGTTTATGTGTGTTAGAGATCCTGATGGCATTTGGAGAGAGCTATGTTTATTGCAGCAACAGCCGACTCAGTTAGTGGATGAGTATGTCGGTAAGTTCACTGTGTTGTGGAATAAATGGCAGGTGGCCTTATTACCTGAAGTTCCTCCTAGAGTCATAAAAAAGCATAGGTTTGTTGCTGGTCTGAAGCCGGAGATTAGGATAAAGATTGAATGTAAGAGCTGGTCACTTATGAGGATGCTCTCAAGGTAGCAAAAGAGAAGGAGAGGAAGCAGATAAGATTGTCACAAATGATGCAGGAGATGCCAATGGTTCAGCATGTGCCTGAAATTCTCTCTCATGTGAAGCCAGAAATACAGAAGCCTGAAGTTATGGAGGAGGAGAATATAAAAGAAGAAATTCATGAAATGTCCGAGCTTATGAAGAGTTTGAGTTTGAACTTGATGAACGGTAGGGGAAGAGGTAGATCATCGGGTGGTCATGGCAGAGGCAGCATGCCTTCTTCAAATAATTTAGGCCCGTGGCAGGCAGGACGAGGTCAAGGGTCATTTGCACCTTGTGTCCAGTGCTTTAATTGTGGAGAGTGGGGACATTACAGCACACACTGTGATAAGCCTTCTCCTGCTGGAGGTGATGATTATCCATTGCCAACAGGGTTAAATAATAGGGCGAATGATCATAGTGTAGAAGTAAAAGATGCAGGTCAACCTAGTACCTCTGGAATCTGTAAAGCCACTGCAGAAGAGAAAGGGAAAGGTAAGGCAGTTACATTTGGCTTGTTGGAGTTGGAGGAAGTTAAAGATGTCATGCCATTAGGGAAGAGAGATAGAGAAGAGGAGGTTGGTCCGAGTGCAAAGAAGGGGAAGCAGTCTAAAGAGATGATGACCTACCAAAAGAAGAAGAGCAGGAAGCCCAGAAGGAAGTACAAAACTACAGATTATCCCATGGGGAAGGAGTAGGGAGATTATGATTTGGTGGAAGATCTTTCAGCGAGGAAACTGGACATTACGTTTGCTCAAATGATTGGTCTATGCCCAAAGCTTAAAAAAGAATGGAGGCGGGCTGTAAATCCAGCAAAGGACTCTCATAAAGGTACAATTAAGCTGATGTCTGTCTCATAGTTGCCGGATCTTCTACCTGTTGTAGAAGCATGGCATAAAGGAAAGGGTTTTGGAGAGGCCTATATAGATGGAGGTGCACAGATTTGTGTGATTACTCAGGCTTGTGGGGAGAGATTAGGGCTGAAGATATCCCACTCCTCTAGTTATTGCATTAGAATGGCAAACCACTCCAAGGTGAAGACTTTAGGGATAGTACCTGGCCTGGAGGTTGAGGCATTCAGTGTTTCATGTCGAGTGGATTGTCATGTGATGCCTGCGGGGTTGGGAGCCTATCCTTTGATTCTTGGAAGGCCGTGGTTGAGGAAGGTAGGTGCAATTCAGAATTGGCAGAAAGGAATCTTTTCTGTACATACGAATGGGAAGAAATTGAATTTCGATATGGTAAGCAGGGCTGAAGTTTCAGATTCAGCAAGTGAAGAGGAAGAGAGAAGTGAAACCAGCAGTGAGGTTGAGAGTTCGGTGACTTCAGAAAGCAATGAAGGAACAATAGCATTGGTGGATTTGGTAGATGAGGATTCACAGGTGGATTTTGTGGGAGCAGCAGGGTTTAGTGAGGAAGAGGTGGATAGGTTTGAGGTTATCGAGGATTTAATGCAGCCCAAATGTTCTCAAGAATCAACCCAGGTGTTGATTGAGCAATCATTGAATCCTGATCTCAATGTTGAGGAGAAAGAAGAATATTTGAAGATGTTGCAGAAATACCCCAATTTGTTTATCACCTCTTATGAGGAGATCAGGGGATTTAAAGGGAAGCCTCTAAGGATTGAGCTGAAGGAAGGTGGCAAACCTGTTTTTCAGAAAATAAGGAGATTAAGCCCGGAATAGAGAGATGTGCTCAAGGAAGAGGTAGATAAGCTTCTCAAGGCAGGAATAATTTATCCTGTAGTTCACTCTGATTGGATAAGTCCTGTGGTCATAGTGCCAAAAGGTGTAGACAAATGGAGAGTCTGTGTTGATTACAAACCTCTGAATGCAGTGACCAAGAGAAACCACTATCCTCTGCCTTTTCTGGATGATATTGTTAATAAAGTGGCGGGTCATGAAATGTACAGCTTGTGTGACGGATATTCAGGGTACTTGCAGATAGCCATAGCCCAAGAAGATCAAATCAAGACTACTTTCATTACCCCCTGGGGCTGTTTTTGTTACAGGAAAATGCCTTTTGGAGTTACCAACAGCCCCTCGCACTATCAGGAGAATTCAGATCTGATTTTATCACCCTTCCTGGATAAATTTTGCAAAGTGTTTATTGATGACATCTGTGTGTACAGTGGAAGAAGGGAGCACTGTGGAAAGCTGGATCAGGTATTCTATGAGATTGATAATAATGGTGGTCCATTAAATCCTAAGAAGACTCAGTTAGCTCAGACCAGCATTAAAATATTGGGGCATATTGTATCTGAGAATGGGATCGAGCTGGATCCAGGTAAAGTAAAAGCTTTAGTTATGCTGTCCTCTCCTAAGAATACCAAGCAGTTGCATACCTTTCTCCAGAAGGTGAAGTATCTGTCAAGATTTATTCATATGTTATCTCAGATTTTGTATCCTCTTCAGCAGGTGATAAAATTTGAGCCTCTGAAATGGACGACAGAGAGTAAAGAGGTGTTTGAGGCAGTCAAGGAATCCTTGACTCATATTTCAAGTGTAAAGCCACCAGATTATTCCAAGACTTTTTATGTGAATCCGTCTGTGGGACCAGATGCTATTGGTGCTATTCTTTTGCAACAGGGAGAGGGTTCCAGATATATGAGGCCAATCTACTATGCCAGTAGGGTGACGAGTGAAATAGAGAGGAAGTATTCAGCGGCTGAATTGGTCCTGGCTAGCCTCTTGTATGCTTGTAGGAGATTTTTGTCTTATCTATTGTCCAGGCCTTTTGTGGTTCTCACCTCATGTTCACTACTGCCTCATATGTTGAATAGTACAAACATCTCCAGGAGCATGATTAAATGGATAGTAGAGTTACAGGGGTACTCTTTTACCTTCTTGGTTGAGAACTCTACCAGAGCTTCCTTGGCTGATCTCCTCACCTATAAGGAAGGACCTATTTTAGTTGAAGATGTGGAGAAGAACACTGACATGAATGAAGAAAAAGTACTAGAGGATGCATTTGTTTTACACTTTGATGGATCTTACAAAAAAAGTTTAAATAAAAGTACAGGAGGAATTGTCATTTATGATCTTGAAGGAAAGGAGATTCGAAAAATGGGAATTCAGCTTGAAGCCAGCAGTAATAATGAAGCTGAATATGCAGCCCTCTTCGAAGGTTTGAAAATATGCATTAATCTGGGGATTAAGAGACTCATGATTAAGGGAGATGCTCTGTTGGTTGTGAAGCAAATTTTAGGTGTCTGGAACGTTAAGCATGATCATTTGAAGAGATGGATAGGCACGGTGAAGAAACTGTTAAATCAATTGGATGCCTGGACACTCCAGCATATTGAAAGAGGTAAGAATGTAAATGCACATGATGCTGCGCAGGAAATTACAGCAGCTTATGTTGATGCAGTAGGAGTGCAACAGCCCTTATACAAAGGAAGGGAGACATTAGCTTGTGAGGAAAGTTTCCTGTTAACTGGTAAAGTGCCTGAAGAAGTCCCGAAACAAAGAAAATACAGATATATTAAAAGCTGTACTTCTTATTGTCTGATAGATGATGTTCTTTACATGAAAGGGGCTGATCTGGTGCTCAGAAGAATTCCTTGGCATAAGGAAGTTTTTCATATCCTACAAGCTAATCATAAGGGAGTATGTGGAGGACATTTTGCTTTCAAAATCATGCTGAGGAAAATACTTACAGAAGGATATGTGTGGCCATCCCTCCAGAGAGACATAAGACATTGGTGCAGGTCATGCCTACAGTGTCAGCAAATGAGTAAGAGGATCTTACATCCAGAACTCAGAAATATCATGCTTGCTTATAATACTTTCAAGAAATGGGGAATAGATGCCATCGGTCCTCTACCCATGACAGCCAGGGGAAATTGTTATATGCTAACAGCTGTGGATTATTTGACGAGATGGGCTGAAGCACCAGCAGTACGGGCTGTCAATGCAAAATCTGTATGTAAATTTGTGTAGGAGGATATCTGCTGTAGATTTGGTGTACCATTGGAATTGCTTTTTGATAGAGGTCCAGGTTTTAGGAGTGAACTGATGGATTTATTATGTGGTAAGCTGAAGATTAAACACAGATATGCAAGTCCCTATTACCCTTAATGTAATGGGATTAATGAAAAATTTAATGGTGTATGTACTAATATCATGGGAAAGATCATGAGAACCTATGAGAAGGAGTGGGATCTTGCTTTGCACTGGGCTTTATGGGCTTACACAGTCACAATAAAAGAAGGCACCCAGTTTTCACCATTTCATCTTGTTTACGGGAAAGAAGCTCTATTGCCCTTGGAAGTAGAATTTCCTGCATTACAGATGTTAATGAAGATAAACGAGGATTCAAATTCTACTTTCCAGAACCGGTTATTGGATTTGCAGGAAGCACAACTAGATAGACAAAAGGCAGTGGAACATTATGCTTTAATTCAAGAGAAGAATCAGAAGAGAGCAAACAGGAAATTCAAGGATAAGAAAATCGGGGAGGGTGATCTAGTTTTGAGATACAACAGTAGTCTGGATTCTACCTTCAGGAAGAAATTTGTGACCAAATGGGATAAACCTTTTCGTGTGACGAAGAAATTCAAAAATGGATCATATCAACTTGAGGATTTGGATGGTCAGCAGCATAAGAATAGAGTCAATGGCTTCAGACTAAAGAAAAACTTTCATAGGATCATGAGTGTGGGCGGGTGTGGACCTACTGTGATGAAACCAAACAAGTCGGAAGACCTCATGGATGAGGATATCTCTGAAGAAATACAAATCTTATATACCTCTATATGCAAGACATAAATGTCTGCAGACTTGGGGATGGGCAAAATGATAGGACAAAATCTAAATCAAGTTTTTGAGCACTGTAGATAGCTGTGGGTAGGCACATACCTATACACATCTAGGGTAGGTGTGGGCTGTTGGCATTTGTGAATTTTTCTTTCACAAGCATGATGGACTGATGTATAGTTTTTGAGATAATAAAGTATGTTTTGCAGGGACTTCATGGAAAATGATGAAATGCAATGTGGTTGTACCAGACTTCCAAAGCAAGGGTGTCCAGTGTGTGGTCAAATGAAATGTCTTTAGGGTCATGTAAAGTCAAGTTATGAAGGGTTTTTTTATATTTTCCTGAGTCAATATGCACTAGCATGTTACAAGAAATCGATATGTTCTGGTGTCCATGTCAAGGGGCTTTTCATGTGTGTGTACGGGGGCGCATGCAAGCTTTAATGTGCATGCTAATGTGTGTGGGAATTGTGTGACTAAAGGTCCAAAATGTGCATTTAATGTGCCTTGGGGGGATATTTGCATTTTTTAAATGGAAGAGTGGTAAATTCTACGTGATGACGTGGCTGGACTGATTGGGAAGGCATCCTACACATGCAAGGTGGCTACGTGAAAGGATGAAGTGGAGCTTCTGGACTGTGAGCTGGTGGTACGTGAGGATGGCAACTATGAAGGTGGCACGAGGATCCTGCACGGGTGGTCGGATCTAGGCTAGAAGCTTCACGTGACGGAGAGTCTCTTCTTGATGGAGGTGGAAAGAAGCTGAGGCGACGGTAGAGGAGAGCTCCATGAGCAAGGGAGGAGAAGGGGTGTGAACTGATCATCGCATAGGCTGATGGCGAGTTGCTGCATGGAGAGGCACACATGAAGAATGTTGGTTGGCTGTAGGTCCGTGAAGGGGATGGAGTATGTAAGGTCAACTATGGAAGCGCCTCTGTGGAATTGGCTGGGAGGTCGACTGTTGTTTGGAGGTGAAGAGCTAATTGGTTGCCTGTGGGAACGACCAAAGAAAAGGAGAAGCCATTGATGGTGAAATGAGAGGTTGTGCGTGAGCGGAAGGCTGAACAACCATCACATAAAGGCCAACCTACGTGACGGGTTGTGAATTTTCGACTGCAGTAGCTTGGGATGTATGGGCTCCAGGTGCTCCGTGATCTCTATGGCACGGTTGGCACTTACTGAAGTCCTCTAGGAGTCTTGGTTGTGTAGTTGATGGTGCGGCTGAGAAGAGGATTCTGGGCGACGTATGAACATGAAGCATCGTGGGTTTCTTGGCTGGGAGAAGCATAGCTATCACTTGCATGTTACAGGAATTTGATATGTTCTAGTGTCCATGTCAAGGGGCTTTTCATGTGTGTGTACGGGGGTGCATGCAAGCTCTAATGTGCATGCTAATGTGTGTGGGAATTGTGTGACTAAAGGCCCAAAATGTGCATTTAATGTTTTGGTGTCCATGTCAAGGGGCTTTTCATGTGTGTGTACGGGGGTGCATGCGAGCTTTAATGTGCATGCTAATGTGTGTGGGAATTGTGTGACTAAAGGTCCAAAATGTGCATTTAATGTGCCTTGGGGGGATATTTGCATTTTTTAAATGGAAGAGTGGTAAATTCTATGTGATGACGTGGTTGGACTGATTGGGAAGGCATCCTGCACATGCAAGGTGGCTACGTGAAAGGATGAAGTGGAGCTTTTGAACTGTGAGCTGGTGGTACGTGAGGATGGCAACTATGAAGGTGGCACGAGGATCATGCATGGGTGGTCGGATCTAGGCTAGAAGATTCACGTGAAGGAGAGTCTCTTCTTGATGGAGGCGAAAAGAAGCTGAGGCGACGGTAGAGGAGAGCTCCATGAGCAAGGGAGGAGAAGGGGTGTGAACCGATCATCGCATAGGCTGATGGTGAGTTGCTGCATGGAGAGGCACACATGAAGAATGTTGGTTGGCTGTAGGTCCGTGAAGGGGATGGAGTATGTAAGGTCAACTATGGAAGCGCCTTTGTGGAATTGGCTGGGAGGTCGACTGTTGTTTGGAGGTGAAGAGCTAATTGGTTGCCTGTGGGAACGACCAGAGAAAAGGAGAAGCCATTGATGGTGAAATGAGAGGTTGTGCGTGAGCGGAAGGCTGAACAACCATCACATGAAGGCCAACCTACGTGACGGGTTGTGAATTTTCGACTGCAGTAGCTTGGGATGTATGGGCTCCACGTGCTCCGTGATCTCTGTGGCACGGTTGGCGCTTACTGAAGTCCTCTAGGAGTCTTGGCTGTGTAGTTGATGGTGTGGGCTGAGAAGAGGATTCTGGGCGACGGATGAACATGAAGCATCGTGGGTTTCTTGGCTGGAAGAAGCATAGCTATCATGGAGGTTTTGGGCAGAATACCTTGAGTGACGGAAAGCATACAATATGGGAAATAGACGAGGCTGAGGCTGTTGCTTGAGATGTCTTCTGTGTGGGCTTGTAGGTGGCTGGTTATGAGCTATTGCTTAGTAAAATCTTGAGGCTTAGCCGTGGTATCAGCTCTGCTGACTGGAGGACTGTTGGCGACATGAAGCTATGAGTGTGGAGTACTCTACGAGCAAGAGAAAGATACAGACGCTGGATGTAGTTGTGTAAGAGCAGAGATGATTGATGCGATCTGCTAGCCAGTCCGTTTCACTCTTTGGTTGTTGACTGCAGCTTTGGGGAGAGTTATGGAATGCTGGAACTCGGTGTTTGAGAAGGAGATGATGTGGAGCAGTTATGATCACGTCAAGAGTTACGAGCTGTTGCTCTTGATGGAGGCTTACGAGTCTTGGCTGTGGGATCTTGATTGTGGGTTGATGTTTTGAAAAGTCCCAAAGATAACCTTCATGTGGGCTAAGGGTTCGTAGTATTCTTAGGCTAAATGTTCTCTGAGTTGTTGAGGAAAGTTCAGTTCTAAAGTCTAGTTGTCTCGCGTTGTGTAGTCCTTTGGTTCTCTCTGAGTCTGTGTGATCTATGTTCAGTCAGTTTTTATGGGGGTTTGTCTCGGTACCTATTACAAAGACACATACACTGGAATCTAGTTCATAAGCTCATCATGTAGGAGCCCACATTGCAGCTGATTCCTATGAAGTCTCAGCTATCTGACGTGGTGAAGTACATAATTCCTAGTTGTCTTTCCATTTTTTCCTTATCATCGTAAGTATGTACTTGGCTATTGTTACGCTCAAGTCAAGGTAACATGACCTCGGAAGGGTCAGTCGACACTTTCCTTTAAAGGATCAATGTTTGTATTATATTTGTTCGGGCTTCATGTATGATCAAAAAGAAAAAAATGAAAAAGGAATAAAGGTCAAGGTCCTTATGCCTAGGGGCAAACGGTTTGAAAGATATCCCGAGAGAGGGGTAAATGATGCAATAAGGAAGGAGCCTAGAATGAAGACATGTGGCATACTAGATCCATCTAGGGAATTTTGGGGCTTGGTGGAATTTTGTAAGCTGTAGCTTCACGTAATAGTTGAATTTTGTCTTTTGGAGAGCTTGCAACCACTGAGGTTGGCTGGGAGGACAATCAATGTGCCTATGCCCCTGATTTAAAGAGACAAGAACAGAGGCGCAACAGAGATATGCGCTTAACAATTGGTATCAGAGCGTTCAGGTTGATGATCACGAGAAGTGGGGCGGAACTGGCTGGAAGAGCTATGATCGTATCGTTGTAACCAGACGCTGTTGCAGGTTCGGTGATCGTCGTGAACAATTGACAGACCACGACAGTCCACGATGTTTAGCTGCATGCGATTGGGAGCAGGGAAATTGAGAGAGGCCTTGGACTGGTTGGGCGCAAGATTACACTCCAATTAGGATTCCAAAAAAAAAAAAAAGGGACTACGGCGGTAGATTGTTTGCATCGTTAGGGAAGCCAAGCGAAAATCTGTCTACTCTTAGCTGGTTACGTCGATGACTCACCAGAAACTGACGCGCACGCTGTCACGGATTCCGAAAGTAACATCTGTCACGGGATCATTGGGACGCATCGAGGTGTGCTGTGGTGCGTCGTATCAAAAGTCATTGGAGAGTAGTGTTGGGGTAAGTATGATCAAGGGCTTGCTCTATGGTGCATGTGTGCATCTAGGGGAGTCACATGTGTGTTTGTGTGTGTTGTAAAGGCACATCAAGTGCTATGATGTGTCTAGTGTGTGACCTAAGTGATGATGTAAGACAAAGGCAATCCCACTGATGTAGGGATTGATTCCCACTGATGTAAGGGCTGATTGCCACTATGTAGGGAAGGTATTACCTTCTCCCCCTTTCAATAAAAGAGAGTCCTCTCTCTCACAATCATAATAGAGAACTATCATCTTTCTTTCATTGTGCTCTCACACCTCTTGCAAGATGCATCTATTCTATCCTACGGGATCCTACAAATGGTATCAGAGCTTTAGGTTCTAGATCTAGCCTAGCCTAGCATTAGATGCTATCTCTAGCATAAACTACTAGTTTCTCATCTTCTCCATTTTCCTTCTTCTTCCCCAAATATTTGAGAGCTCTGTTCTCTACCTACAAACGACCATTGCCCAAACCCTTTGAGCTGCAAACTCCTCACATATGGGCAAACTTCCAGCTGCAAGCATTCAGAGAAATTTCGACTGTACGCGCAACGCCAACCTACACACTCTCTGACGAAATTTCACGCAATGCCACCTCTGTACTTACCTATCTGCAAATTCCTCTGAGCCCGTGTTGGACGACACTAAGGGCAAGCTGCTGCTGAAATCTGAGCTCATTTGGACAAGAGATGGAGGAGAAAACGACGAAAAACCAGTCTGTCTTCTCAAGCCTGGCTATGGCGACCTGGCGCAACATTTCGCCCCTCCTTGCTGTTAGCCCTTCTCTGGTATAAGGCCCTTCTTCCTGCATAAAAATCCCCTTGAATAGAGCTATGAGCTGTGAGAATTGCACCCTCCAAGTTCTGGTCTCTGTTTTGGACAGTTTTAATAATGTTGTGAGTTTGATGCTACATTAGATGCTACTTTAGCATTTCTGATGTTTTTAAGTGTTGAATAGCGTCAGTACAACTGTGGCTACAGCTTTACTTTAAGCTGCTATACCTGGATTTGCTTGGAAGTGAAAGCATCATTGATTTGTAGTATGGAATTTGGTTACAAGTCTTTGCTACACTAAATGCTTGTACTTTGAAGGATTATTTTTTGCTCATATTTTCACTTGTAAGGCACTAGACACTGCCCTCGGGTAAGACCTTGCCATGGAAGCTAAGACCTTTTTTGAGAAGTTGGATGGAACTAGTTTCCATACTTGGCAAACAAAAGCCAAGTTTATGCTTATGAAAAAGAAGATATGGAATGTTGTGAATGGAAAGAAGTCTACAAAAGAAAAAGCTAAAGACAAGAAGGACTACTTCAACAACAAAGCAATTATGCCTGAAGGAAGAACTCCATCAGCAAATGCAGAAAATGAAGACTATGCTTTTTAGGCACTTTGTCTTCTTTGTTTATCATCACTTGGTCAAATTTTGAAATTCTCTGCCTGGAGTAGTACTCCAAAAAGAATATGTTATGTAAATCACCTCTGGTCAACATATGATGTAGGCCATGTGATATGTGTTTCAACTATCCCATTTCTGTGAACCTCACACCCTTGGGAACCCTTGCTAGCATGAGATCCTAGCCATAGATTAATCCTTGACCACCATGAGATGGCATGAGAAACTATGAGACTAGATGTATCCTTGACACTGCAAGAGGCAACCCCTTGAGGGGGGGTTTGTTGGGGTAAGTATGATCAAGGGCTTGCTCTATGGTGCATGTATGCATCTAGGGGAGTCACATGTGTGTTTGTGTGTGTTGTAAAGGCACATCAAGTGCTATGATGTGTCTAGTGTGTGACCTAAGTGATGATGTAAGAAAAAGGCAATCCCATTGATGTAGGGATTGATTCCCACAGATGTAGGGGCTGATTGCCACTATGTAGGGAAGGTATTACCTTCTTCCCCTTTCTATAGGAGAGAGTCCTCTCTCTCACAATCATAATAGAGAACTATCATCTTTCTTTCATTGTGCTCTCACACCTCTTGCAAGATGCATCTATTCTATCCTACAGGATCCTACAAGCAATGCGTAGAGGTGATGGTCTGTTGTGTTTCTCGCAAGGTTATCTGTTGACAGATGTTATCGCAGATTTGCAACTTGGTGTCTTCAGGGCCTTTGGCGTCATGAAGGGAAGGAAGACGAAGATAGTATAGCTGAGAACGTTGCGTCGTTTGGCAGTTCGTCAGTCTGGATAACGATTGTGAAGCGAGATAAAGCATAGCGATCGTCATAAATTAAGTTATGTAGAGATGTTTGGAAAAAACTACCGGATCCACAAGATCATGATATGGTAGCCTACGCACCGATCTTGACGCGATCGAACCAAGTGTTGGTTTAATGGTTTAACGAAACCATTAAGAGATGGATAGAAGACCAAATGCTGGTAAGCATGTCTGTTGATTTCGGAAAGCGCACGCTGTGGTACAAAAGGGGGCCCAAGAATCGCTTCCCACGATGCGAGGGAAACATGCAGCAAGAATTATAAAGAGGCAGCTCTCTATGCCTTCTAAGCTTTGTTGGAGCATATGCTTGTTTATTTGCCTCCGTGTTTGAGTCAACTTAGATTGCAGGAGTTTCCCTAGTATAGGGAAAAGCGGGTTTGGTTACAGTGTGATATATGCCTGGTTAGCTATAAAATTGGAAGTTGGACTCGTGATTTGTAATTACAGTTTCAAGCGGTGTTTTATTGTTTTATTTATATATATATTTAAAAAAAAAACACCCATTGACCTTAATGAAAGTAGAAGAAGAAGCTTCTAGGATGGATCCCGTAGAGTCGGGAGTCCGGCCGACCCCGCAGGTGTCGCGCCCAACAGGTCATACACTGTCTGGCAGAATTGCAATGTTAGAGGATGCCTTGCAACAGATTTCAGCGCAGAAGTTACAAACAAATGTAGGGCAGTCTGAGCTCAGGAAAATGGTGCATAGTATGTCTGCTAGACCATCTCATGAGGAGAAAGGTAAATCTCCGATGGAACCGGAGTCCAATGTTCGTACGGTCGAGCCTAGAAGGGCTAAGGTGCCTAATATTGCCAATTATAGGCCAGAAAAGTATTCTGGTCGGATGTCTGATAGTTCCGATATCATTGACACCTGGTTACACAAATGGGACGAGGCCTTCGCCATTTGTGAAATTAGAAATGATATGAAGAAAATCCGCGAGGCCACTCATATGTTGAATGAGGCAGCGGATAGGTGGTAGATAAAACAACAGAAAGATGGACTAGCATCCACTACTTGGGAGAGGTTTAAAAAGGAATTTAGAAAACACTTCTTACCTCCTGACGAAGCATCCCAAGCTTGGAATCAGTATCGAAACCTTCGTCAGAAAAATTTATCAGTGGCAGAATACACTAATAAGTTTAGAGAAAGTGTAATGAAGGTTGATGAGCCCCTACTTCAGTCAATCCAAGTAAAATATTTTATCTTTGGATTGAATGATCGAATCAAGATGGAAGTTCGGGCTAAGTATGTGAACACGCTAGATGAAGCAATTGCCATAGCCTTGAACTATGAGGATGCAAAAGGGAACAGACCAAGTGGGTTTGTGCAGGTTGGGACTCAGTATGGGTACCCGAAGAAAACTAGATTTAAGAAGAAGTGGATTAGCAAAGGGAGTGCCTCACAGCCTACTGGTCAAGCCAAGCAGGCGAAACTAGTTGAGACTCCTAAATCAAGTACCACCATTGGAATGAAAAGAAAAGTAACACCAATGGCAGCCCGGGCTTGGTCGAAGTCTTCTTTGAACCCAGAGCAAAGGGCAAAAGCGAGGAGAGAAGGCTTGTGTTTTGGATGCCTTCAGCCTCATCAGTGGAAAGATTGTCCATGAAACAAGGATCGTCGGATGGCTAAGATGGTGGTCTCAGAATGCAACGTGGAAATGGAGGGAAGTCCCAGAGCAGAACAGATGCAGATTCAGCTAGTGGGATCTTCTCCAAGGTTAGTACCTTTTTTGTTATGTGTCTGTTGCTAAGTTAGTAACTAGTACACCTGATAATATCCTGTCAAAGCCCGCAGCAACGGGGTATACAACCTTTAATGATACGGAGTTAATTAAGATGAAAGGGCAAGTAGCTAATCATGAGGTCACTGTGTTGTTTGACTCAGCGTCAACGCACAATGTAATTAACTCCAAGCTCGTAAAGAGGCTGAAACTAAAGACTAGCCCATCTGACTATGCATATACAGTCAGGATGGCACACGAAAGTTCAACTAAAGTATGGGACCAAAGGGTTACCCAGTTCCAGCTTCGAATTCAGGACTATGCTGAGAAGCTTGATTTTGAAATGACTAAGCTTGCTCATGCAAACATAGCCCTAGGTAAGGCTTGGCATTCTAGGAAGAATCCAACCATAGATTGGAAAAAGCACATTTATCAATTCAAGATGAATGATGTGCTGTATGTCTTACGAGATGAAAAGGATATACCTCAAGGACCATTGGTTTCCGTGATGGAAATTCGAAAAGCTCAAGAAGAGTTTTTGTTTCTGTGTACAGCATCGGTAGAGCCGATTGATGATTCTTCGGCTAGCACTGATGTTGCTCAAAATGGAGAGATGGCCAAGCTGGCTAATCAAATAACAAAGGAGTTCTCTGATTGTTTTAGGAATGAGCTATCTTATGGGTTACCTCTAGAGCGGAATGTTCAGCATAAGATTGAACTAATCCCGGGGGCAGAACCTGTAAATGGACCTCCCTATAGGTTGAGTTTTACTGAAGAGGCAGAGGTGCGAAGACAACTGGAAGAATACCTCAAGTTGGAACAGATTCAACCAAGTTTCTCACCTTTTGCTTCGCCAGTGATATTAAAGAAGAAGAAAGATGATACTTTTCGCCTCTGTATAGATTACAGAGCATTGAATAATATCACTATTAAGCACAGGTATCCGATGGCTCGGATCGATGATTTGCTAGATGCATTACATGGGGCCGTAATTTTCAGTAAGATAGATCTTAAATGTGGCTACCATCAGATCCATATTAGAGCCGAGGATGTGCATAAAACCGCTTTTAGAAGCAGGTTTGGACATTATGAGTTTTTGGTAATGCCCTTTGGACTTACCAATGCTCCAGCTACATTCGTCATGCTTATGAACGATTTACTACGTCCGTATATCGAAAATTTTGTAGTATATTTTATTGACGATATTTTGGTATTCAGTGAAAGTATTACTGAGCATCATGAACACTTAAGAATAGTATTCAGTACTTTGAGGAAAGCCAGTCTTTATGTAAATAAAAAAAAAACTATACTGTGTATGGTAAGACTTGAATATTTAGGATTCATAATTACTCATGAGGGGGTAGAAATGAATCCAAAGAAAGTGGCTGCGATACTAACTTGGCCAATCTCTCAGAGTTTGACCGCTTTGCGATCATTCTTGGGATTTGTCCAATTTTATCGAAGGCATATCAAAAGATATTCCGAAATAGTATCGCCATTGACTGATCTAACCTCAGATAAAGTACCTTTTATATGGGGACAGAATCAACAGAAAAGTTTTAACACCATAAAACAAGCTGTGGTCTCAGGACCGGTGTTAAAAATAGTTGATCCCCAGAAACCGTTTTTCCTTGAAACCGATGCAAGTGGCATTGCGGTAGGAGCAGTTCTCCTCCAAGAGGAAAGGCCAGTAGCCTTTGAAAGCAAGAAGCTTTCTCCCTCTCAACGAAATTGGCCAACTCATGAATTAGAGTTGTATGTTGTTGTCCATGCTCTGAAAACATGGAGATATTATTTGTATGGATCAGAGTTTTATGTTGATGTTGATCACGATACTCTGAAACATTTTTGTAAATAACCTGACTTGAGAGGCCGCCAAGCTAGGTGGGCAGAACTCATGCAAGAGTTTAACTTGACGATTCGGTACCGAAGAGGGAAGGATAATAAAGTTGCTGATGCGTTGTCACGCATTATGCATAACATGAGTTTCACGGCATTAGAGAGTGCTCTAATGACCGAGATTAGAAAAACTCAAAAGGTGGACGAGTTCGTCCAGAGCCTTTGGCCTAATGCTCATGTATTAAAACCCTGGGAAATGGATGACCTGGCATCCAGAAAAGGCCAAACTTATGCAAGATATGCCATAAGGGATGGTATGCTGAAAAGAAATGGCAAGGTAGTAGTACCTAATCAGAATGATCTCAGGCAGAGAGTCATTCGACAATGCCATGATAGCCCATGTGCGGGACATCCAGGAGTCGAGAAGACATATGATCTCGTGAAGCGAGATTTCTTTTGGCCAAAGATGAAAAAAGCATATTCATGAATATGTGACACGTTGTTTTTCGTGTCAGGTAAGTAAGGCAGAGCGGGTGAAGCCACCCGGACTTTTACAACCTTTGGAAATACCACTAGGTAGGTGGGAGAGCATTTCCATGGACTTTATTGTAGGTTTGCCTACGACACAAGGTGGATATGATTCTGTCCTTGTGGTGGTTGATCGTCTTACCAAGATGGCTCACTTCATTCCAACTAGAGAGTCTGTTAGTACCCCGCAAGTGGCGGATTTGTTTATTAGACATATTTTTTGTTTGCATGGATTACCCAAATCCATAGTGTCAGACAGAGATGTCAAATTTACCGATCATTTTTGGACTGCGGTATTTGAGACACTAAGGACTGAGTAGTGGGGATCATCCAAAAACGGATGGTCAGACGGAAAGAATCAACCAAATTTTAGAGGATATGCTTAGAGCATATGTGTCATTGAGGCAACATACATGGAACAAGTGGTTGCCATTATTAGAATTTGCCTACAATGATAGAAAACATTCCTCTACAGGGTTCAGTCCGTTTGAGCTGAACTATGGTTATAGACAAGCGAATCCATCTATAGTTGGAATATCTCAGAAAGTACCTAGTGCCGCGAACTTTGTGGTTCAGATGCGGGAGATGCTAGCACTTGCGAGAGCTAACATCCGCCAAGCTATGGATACAGCTAAGGCGTATGCGGATGAAAACCGATCCGCTAGAGAATTTAAGGAAGGAGAAAAAGTTTTTCTCAGAGTTCCTTCGCACTCTAAGTCTTGACTGCAGGAGAGTGTACTAATTTATCACCTCGATATTGTGGGCCATGGTTAATTCTAAAAAGAATAAGCAAGGTAGTCTATAAATTAGAATTGCCACAGGGTTGTAAGGTGCACCCAGTGTTTCATGTTTCTGGTTTAAAGAAATTTTTGCATACAGGTGACTCACTAATCAAGGGTGTTGTTTTGTTTCAGGAGATAGAGGATAATGCAAGACGCAAACCAACAGGAATCTTGGACCGAGGAACAATGCAAGTACGCAATTGGAAGATACCCACAGTAAAGAGGGAAGGAATGTTACGCTTAAGTCGAGGTAACATGACCTCGGAAGGGTCAGTCGACACTTTCCTTTAAAGGATCAATGTTTGTATTATATTTGTTTGGGCTTCATGTAAATGATCAAAAAGAAAAAAATGAAAAAGGAATAAAGGTCAAGGTCCTTGGTGAGGGTGATATGGCACTAGACTAGGTGGATCTAAGGCTAAGGGACCTAAATGCATGAAATATGCCTAGGGGCAAATGGTTTCAAAGATATCCCAAGAGAGGGGTAAATGATGCAATAAGGAAGGACCCTAGAATGAAGACATGTGGCATACTAGATCCATCTAGGGAAATTTGGAACTTCGTGGAATTTTGTAAGCTGTAGCTTCACGTAATAGTTGAATTTTGTCTTTTGGAGAGCTTGCAACCACTGAGGTTGGCTGGGAGGACAATCAATGTGCCTATGCCCGTGATTTAAAGAGAGAAGAACAGAGGCGCAACAGATATGCGCTTAACAGCTATTTCCTTCGAAGATTAATTCTTCCGTTCTGCAACTCCATTTTGTTGCGGAGTGTATGGCACTGTGTACTAATGTATATTTCTTCGGCTGCAAAAAAATCAAAAATTCACGGGACATTTTGAAACAAGCAAGACATCAGACTTGGGTTTCAAGGTAAACCCAACTCTGCTTAGTAAAGTCATCCACAACAAAGGTGACAAAGTAACAGTACCCCCAAGAGATGTTTGTTGCATCGGTCCGCATACATCACTATGTACCAAGAGCAACTTCCTTGATGCACCAACAGTCCTATCCTTTGGAAAAGAGAATCGATGCATGCTGCCCAACAAGCAGCCCTCACACACATGTTACAAAGATGAATGCATTTGTGGAAGGTCTACCACCATGTCTTTGGGACACATTTTGACCAAACTACTATAGTTGAGATGCCCCAATCTCTCACGCCATGGGTATGTATCAGAAATCAATAGCATCAAGATGATACAGGCCTCGGAAAGTGCTCTAGTAAGTACTATGCTCTTATCATGCCGGTAGTCATACACAACACAACGATAACCATCAAAACTAACTCTGAAGGCATTTATAGAAACAGCTGAGACAGAATTCAGATTCATCTAACATACAACACTTCCAAAAGAGTGACTGCATCTCCCGAAACTGAAGTGACTTCCACTTGATCAATAGCTCAGATGCAATATGCCCCCCTTAGGTGCGTCTGCCAAGGACTGAAATAGCTTTGTCCAAAAGGTGATGTGCTTGGAAGCACCAATATCAAAATACCAAATTGTACAGCATCATGCTTAGACGGATTGTAGTGGCATGTGACAACAAATGCCCACTCATCATGAGTCATATTTGCTGCCTCATGGCTGTGTTCTCCTGCTGCAAAAGCATCTATAACTACAAGTCCTTTTGCTGATGGTTCTTTTTCTATGAAGCAATGAGCTTTCAACACTCTCAAATGTCATGTCCAGGCTGCCTACAAATATTTGCGTCTGTTTTTCTTCTTGCCATCACCCTGGAAAGAAGAACATGAGGTACTAGAATTAGGCTTGGGCTTGCTGAAATTCTTGCCCCACTTTCCTTCGTATGGCTCTTCTCCTCTTGCAAGAGCCAGGTGACAAGCTAATCAAAGGTGTAGTGGTTGGGGTTACCCATGGCTTAGTACGTCAACATCGTAGCAACCCCCTGATATGAACTAGGAAAGCCACTTAGCGTAGTGGACACAACTTGAGAATCTGGCACAATCTCAACAGCATATATGAGTTGTTCTCGACAGTCCTTGACTTTTGTGAGACAGGCATCCATGTGTCCCATTCTTCCCTCTTGACATTGTCCAATAGCCTGCGCCAAAAGGCAACTCTGGGCTCGTTCCGAATTTGATAGAAATTTAGCCAATTCACCCCAATACAGCCTTTACTGTCCTGCAAGACCGAATATGGGTATAATGAACCTCTTGTAAGATCAGCCAATCAAGGCATGCGACTGTGCATCTCTCTTATCCCATCAGAGAGGGAGATCTCACCTCTATCCCTTCAACAATACCCCGAAAGTTATTGGCAACCTTCAAGTGGTGCACCATGTACGACCACATGGGATAGTCAATGCCATCAAGCTTGTACTACTACTACTACCACTGCTCATGCAACTCGTTGGAGTCCTTGTCGTCCTCGCCCTCGTGACCTCCCCCTGACAGCCTGTGTGGATAATTTTTCCAAACAATTCGGGGCAGCTGATCCTCCTTCACAAGAGGTTCTTACAGCAAGGAATCAGTTACTGCAGCATGTTTCTCCCATTCTCTCTCCTCATCAACTGGAAAATCCATTCACTGAAAGAGAATTATTGCATGCGGTAAAGTCTTGTGGCAGATGGAAATCTCTAGGATGGGTTGGTCTTATAGTTGAATTCTTGCATACTGGGATGTCCCTAAGTCAACTTTGCTGTGTATGATTAACTATGCCTGGGAAAAGCAGTACATGCCGAATTCATGGGAAAAAGGGGGCTTGTCAAACTTCTTCCTAAGAAGCAAATATGTAAACCTTATGCCTATCATTTACAAGATCATTACTAAAATGGTGGTGGATCGAATCAAAGGATACTTACATTATGTCCTTCATCTTGCGCAATATGGTTTTGTTCCTCGCAGGCACATCACTAATAATATTGCAAACCCCTACGTGGGAATAGAATATGCCAAATACACTTAGCAGGATGTCTTATTATTGCAAGTTGGCATTGCCAAAGCATTTGACACGGTCCAGTGGGATTTTATTTCACAATCTATGCATGCATTAGGCTCTACAGTGATAGCATAGTTGCTTGCATCCTGTTTGGCAATGTTTCCAAAGCGTGGATTCTTTTCTCGGTTCGGCAAGGCTATCCACTTAGTGCACTTTTATATGCAAATGCATCATCTTGTAGCATCTGATGAGCTTCATGGTTAAGGGAGTAGTACTTTGATCGCTCAAGTCTATGCACATGACTCCTTTTTTACTACTGAGCAGGACCTATCTTGCTTCATGCAGGCCTTATCTTTATATGGGTTGGAGGCTGGTCTTCATGTTAATTTCCAGAAATCTAAGCTATTGCCTTTGCATTCTAAAAGCCTTCGATACTGCCCAACAGAAGATCCCACTGAGTGGGTTGCCAATAACCAAAAGCAGGAGTAGTAAGATGAAGAAGTAAGTAGCGCATCATTGCAGCCCAAGGGTGATCACCATGTAGAAACTATAGCATCATTTTCCCTTTACGAGATAGAATGTGCACATGAATGTCGAGAATATTCAACCCCCCATGCAATTTTGGCAAACAAAACCATTGTACTGGAAGCAAGCGCAAGCATTTCCTGCCATGCTTTGAACGCCATAAATTTTCCATGATGGTGGACATAAAGGATGTAAGATCTCCTTTGGCAAAAAATATCAATGGTAGATAAAATTTGATGTAGGCCACCAAAATAGATTGAACAATTCTGAGCCGGACATGCAAAGGCCAAGTCACTAGCTTCCAATATTCCAGCTTTTTCCTTAATTTGACAAGAACCCAATCAATCACATCACCACACTCTTTGACTATGAAATCTTTGACATCCCCCTTCAGAGCAAAGAGTTGTGAGACCCAACATGCAAGAGTAGACTGATCCCCCCTCCACCGCAATACTGCAAAGAGTAAGTCCAACTATCCAACACCTCCCGTGTGATAGTGACTTCTCAGTCAGCTTGCGACCGGCAAGGGAAAACCATCACTCGTCATCCCCCCTTACTTTGAACTGGGTGGTCAATACCATCAATCAAAGTAAAAGACAATATATTCATTTTTGGGAGACAACCCAGGGCATAGTACCTCTTATTGACTCTTCAAACATTCATTTTAGAGGGACTTCTCAAGGTAGAGAACCTTTAACTCAAACATAGAAATATTTTCATTCATTTTATGCGTAGCAAGGGCAGAGAACCCATGATCCCGAAGTAGCTACCGCACAAGAGTGTGCACATCCTGATGCAAAGAGGTATGTCGGTAAAGAACCAGGTTAGGATGCCCTCGAATGCTATGTTGATGAAGGCCATAGGTGCAGCTACCAAAGGACATCATGGCTTGACTCTCAATGTGCCGATCTCCGAAAACGGGCGTGCTACAGCAGCAGGAAAACACCATAGCAGAGCTCCTCCTTGATACCTCTCTCTCCACACACCACACACTAAAGACACACATACTTTTTTTTTAGTGAAAACTTTTGATTGATTATATTACAAGAATAGCAACCTCAAAACGAGGCAGCCAAAAGTACATCAACTGAAAATCTCAGTGTATGCTAAATATACATCATGATCTATGCAGCGCGTCTGCAAGCAATCAAAGAAGGATTGCTGTGCAGAGAACGCTTAAAAAAACCAAACAAGGAAAATATGGGATCACCAAAGACTTTACAGAACCTGTTTATCCATAAAGTCCACAGTGCCAAATAGCGAACCCAAACAAAGAAAAGATGAAACTTTGGTATGGGTGGATGAAAACCAAAGAGCCAAAAAAACTTCCCAAAAAGACTAATCGGGAATCTCACTCGCAAGAGCTGGCGAAGAAGATCAATGAACTCAAGAGAACATGGACAAAACCAGAATAAATGAGGCACAGTCTCCCGAGGACTTAAGCATTTGTGGCAACGAGTAGGAGTAATGTGTCCACGGGCCAACATCTGTCTAGATGGAAAAATGCCTAGAAGCACTCGCCAGAAGAAAACTTGTTGTCGAAGAGGAGTTTTGTAAGCCCAAAGTTGTTGTACTCTCTTTCTCCACCACTTGGCTGGGCGATGCATTCGCCAAATAGAATTGCCTTTCTCTGAAACCCAAGGTTGAGGCAAAAGGATTTTATACAATGCAGGCACTGTAATCTGAGATAGCCTCAAAGGGTGAGAAGAGGACCCTGGTGAAGTTGAAGTCCAATCCTCCAACCTGTCCTCAAGTTCTAGAGGAGGAATCACGACAAAAGACGAAAGTATATAAACAATTTGTTGCCACAAAGCACGATAATGAGAGCCACACTACGAGACACACACACACACACACAGTCTTTTTTTTTAAATAGTGAAAACTTTTGATTAAATATATTACAAGAGTAGAGACCTCAGAAACGAGGCAGCCAAAAGTACATCAACTAAAAATCTCCGTGTATGTTAGATATACATCATGATCTATGCAGTGCGTTTGCAAGCAATCAAAGAAGCATTGGTGCAGAGAATGCTTTAAAAAGCCAAATAGGGAAAATTTGGGATCACCAAAGACTTTACAGTTCCTGTTTGTCCATAAAGTCCAGAGTGCCCAATAGTGAACCCAAACAAAGAAAAGATGAAACTCCGGTTTGGGTGGATGAAAACCAAGGAGCCAGAAAAACATCCCAAAAGGAACAGTTGGGAATCTCGCTCGCAGGCGCTGCCGAAGAAAATCAGTGAACTCACGAGAACATGGACAAAACCAGAATAAATGAGGCACAGTCTCCTGAGAACTGAAGCATCTGTGGCAACGAGCAGGAGCAATATGTCTACGAGCCAACAGCTGTCCAGATGGAAGAATGCCCAGAAGCACTCGCTAGAAATCGCAACAAAAGGCGAAAGTATACAAGCAACTTATTGCCACAAAGCATGATAATGAGAGCCCAAGCCATGCGTGTAGCTACTAGAGAAAAAGGTAGGATAGAGCCATCATCATGAATAACATCAGCAAAAGGATTGGTGCCCTTAAAAGAAATAAAATAGGAACAGCCAGGTTCCTGTAAACACACACACGTGTGTGTGTGTATACTACATCCCGTCTTGGGATACGGATTCTATAATATAAAGCAATAAAGTTTTCACCCCAAAAAAAAATTGTGTGTGTGTGTATGTAAAATTATGGAGTATGGCATGAGGTGGACATATTGTCCTCAATGGATATTGCTCAGGCTAGGGATCCACCATTGGTGGCCCTTTCAAAGGTATTTGTTTAAATTTTCTCTCGAGTTTGACCAGTTGGTGCACTATTTGAAAACCATGTTAAATCACTTTAAGATTGATAGAGGAAGGAAACTAGGATTTATGGTCATAGCATCACAAGTGTAACACACAATTTTTTAGAGTTTTGGAATAAATTTCCATGCCAAAATGCAGTACACAGCACCAGATTTCAAATTGATCGGCGGGGATCCAGCTTATTTTTCGCCGACACAAACACTAAAAAGGCTGCGCATGTAAAGATGATTTGCCACATCCTAGAAATAAAAAAGGTGAATAAGAGAATCTTTGTCAGAAATTAAAGCATAAGTTCCTAAATTATTAAAGTAATAGTTTTTACAAAATAGAAAGTAGTTTATTAAATATGACAAAATCCATTAACAATAGAAAAACGTTACTTTTAAAAAACCGACATCAAGTGCAAAATTATCCAGGAACAATGAACAATGAGAGGCAATTTTAGAGATCAAGCTGTGTACAGAAGATCACCTCATACTTGTCATATACAAAGTTTGGAGGTATGTATGAATCTACATCAATTGGTTTGTAAGATATAACAGGATGAGGTTCACGAGGTGGCAACTCAGGATGTACAGGATCCGGCCAATAACACTCGGGGATAGGCCAGTGGCCCTGCATTTGACCTCCTCTTACAAACATTACTTTGCGTTGAAGATTCAAATTTCCCTGTCCAAGATAAATGACATAAACCCTTATCATTAACCACTTGCTTTCTTTTAGATGCACTACTAACATTTGAGAAAAGAACTTCCAAGCGTTCAAGGCATTGACAATACATCTTTTTTTTAAAGGATATGCAAGCAGATGGTGCTATGGATCAGTTCGCATACATCTTCATATAACTTGCAGCACTCTTGCACTAAGTTATTCATATTCATCGATATTATGGCCCTCACAGGATCATCCGCAAGTTTGGGGAAGTAGCATATCAATCGGAGCTACCGAGCACCTCCAAGATCCACAATGTATTTCATGTGTCTTTGCTGAAACCACATGTGGTCCAACATGTGCCCATTCTGCCAGAGTTCCCACCTATGAATGAGGAGGGTCATATCCTTTACGTCCCCCAGCACATTGTGGGTTTTAGAGATAGAGTCCTTTGCAAGAATGTATACATTGGGTACCTCATCATATGGAAAGGACTACCGGAGGATGAACCATCATGGCAGCCAAAGAGCATTCTTCAGGATACCCCTATCTTTTACTAGGCTGATCAGCATCGCTTTGTTGTCTCCGCACCCTTGTGTTACAGCCAGAACATGTAATTTTGAGGGCCAATTTCTATGGGAAGGGATAGATGTAATGAAGGGGGGGAAAGGGGCTAATTTAATAGTACTCTAGTGAGAGTTAGTGGGAATTGTGGAGGGACTAAACAAGCAACACCCACCACTTATGTATGGACTTTGATGTGACCTCTAATCTTATCCTACTTTCCTTTCTCCTCCTGCCTACAAGATATCTTCGTAGCTCACAAGAGAGCAACCATGGCACTTGACTATGTATTTTGATTTTAAGATTGAGAACTGGTTTTGAGTTTTGAGTTTAGCATAGCACTCAGCAAGGGCCTTAGCGAGCCCTTTGCTTCAATCCACAGTGGCTTGTATAAGTTGTGCTAGGATTCTACTTTGTCTTGTAGGCCCGTGAGACCTTCCGAACACGGTAACATCTCTCTCTCTCTCTCTCTCTCTCTCTCTCTCTCTCTCTGTGGCACGTGGCCTTTTTTTTGTTTTTTTGGACACTCTTCAATTATACATAGCCAAAATTTCGAAGGGTCATAACTTTTCATGCATAAGTCGGATTGAGGCGATTCACAAAGGAAAATTACTTGGAATTTCAAGATCTTTCTCCTTGTGTGCTTAGATTTGAGATTTGGCAATACATAATAGGTCCTTTTTAAACTATTGTTGGCCACACACATGGTCCAAAAATTACACTAAGTAGAGGGGGGTCACAATCCCCTTTCCTCCTAGCCACGCTGCCTCTATGGCTCTCCAAAAAGGCGAGTGAGATTATGAGAGAGGCTTCACAAGTACACACACACACACACCCCTCTTCCTTTCTCTCTCTCTTGTAACCAATTTCTTTAGCTCTCCTTCCTGTTGCCCCTTCCTCTCTCTCCCTTTCGCCCATTCTATTTCGTTCTCTAATTCTGCCCCTACCCCCTTTTCTACAATTCACGTCTCTTAGCATCTATCTCTTGAATTTGTTGTAATAAAATTCCCACCTTTGCAATGTCTTGGTGTAGTTCCCTCCTACTGCGCTTAGCCTCTCCAAAATTTCTTCCATTTTCCTTTGCAGGTCTAGCATCCCTTCCTTGAACTCTGCATTTTGTCTCTTGAATATCATTTCAAGGGGATGCTTCACTAAGAAGGTCAATTGGATAGTAGATTCGGCATACAAAAATCAGTTTATTTATTTTTTAAGTAGAACAAAGTAGTTATATTAAACTTGAAATACTTTGTACATCATCAGAGATTATCCATGAGAGTTCTACTTGTCCAACAAAGGACACAACAAAACCATCCTTACAAAAAACTATCTGTAGCAGACAATTGAAACAAAGAAGTTCTTCAAGTCCTTTAAGCTCTTGTAGATGTAGGAGGGGACCTCAAAGGAAAAGCTAGTAACCTCTTCATTGTACTTTGCACTTTGTGTAGGAGCAACTTCCCATCGGAATTGTGAGAAAAGGATTGAGTGGAAGGACCTAGTAGCCAGTCTCCTTTGGATAGTTAAGTGATGAACCCCAACATGGGAGGGAGGCTTCCTATGGAGATACTAGGGCAGCTTGCCATCTTCTGCAAAGGTACATCTACTCAATGTTGTGTGCTCAAGGTTATAAGCATCTATCTGAAATTCCAACTTGCTTTTTTCTTGTCCCACCATGCTGCAAACAAGGCATGAATACACATTTCAACATCATAAAAAATTAGTTTAAGCCTTGGTGGTTTTATTGCTAATCATCGCAAGAAGATGTGTAACAAGGGGCTGGTTACTTTTATATTTATTTGGGATCTTGGAGGAAGAAAATGGATATGTATGGGTGCTTTATGTAGAGCCTTTAGGTTGTCCAATGTGGAAATGAGAATTATACGGAATGTGCTTCACGCTATAAGGAATGATTGGCCATATTGTTGGAGGTTTAGGACGTTTTCTTTTAGACGGAAGATCTCCTCCCTTCTTGTCTAGGTAGGGTGCTAACCACTCTACTCTATACCATTCTAGGGGTAAACATCCCATGCCTACAATCTCTGCTCATGTCTTTCTTTATTTGGGCATTCTAATGTGATGTAGACATGTTGCCCATGTTAGCTATTTGCATTGACACTTAGAATTATGCTAATGTGGTTTCTTTTTTGTTTGACTTGCTTGTTGTTTGTAGACATGAACACGATGTGGCTTTCCATGTCTTGTTACAATTTATCATAGAGTTATGACACTATGTGGGGAGGACGTCAAGTTGCTAAGGTATAAGGTAGTGGCCAATTGGCAAAATCCCATGTAGGGTTTGGACACGGTAACGTGTGCAAGAATCCTTCAACTTTGCCTCTTAAGTTCCTGGCGGTTCGTGATGTCAAATGTTCCTCACGAGAGCCATCTCCATAATTCAAGGAAGGTCATCTGACGTCTGTTATCTCCCGAATGCTGGTCGAGGTCTCTAATAGTAGGTGCTCTATGCTTGTGAGCTCTTGGCAAGCCCTTGACAAGGCTATTCCTTTAGGCGGTTCCCTCATATTTATATTCGTGGGCGTGTGTAGTCAATCTCAATATGTGAAGCAGTATTTCCCTTAGCTGTGTGTGTCATGGCAGCAGCACGTGTGGAGAACTTGTGTAGCTCTTGCCTTCGGCTGAGTGATAGCCTTCTTACATGAGCCTGTTTGGTGACTTCTCTTACCTGGTGTGTCGAGTTGTTAGTGATCATTTTAGTAGCCTTTGTGGCTCATATTTTAGAGTCTTTAGAAGTCGCAAAAAGCCTGGTCAGGATGAGTGACATCTCTGTGTAGTTTTTTCTTCATAAGTATAAAAACGTTTTGGTGTGACATACAGTCTCTGGTCTCTATATTTTATGTATGGTTTTATGTGACCATAAGCATACGAAGCAATCAGAATTCCAACAAGTGTTATCAAAGCAGGCCTCGATCCTACTTAATGCATTTGAGGGCTCATAATCATAACCTGAAGTTTTCATGAAGGAGCTCACCGAGATTCGACCTAGTAAATGCCCGTAAATGCTCCTAGAGATCTTGAGAGAGTCAAAAGTTATCGGAGAAGAAGGACGTGTCCTCTTGACATACTAGTTGAAGTGTGCAGCCAAGCTCTACTACAGTAAGAAGAAATATGGACAGATGGGTCTAAGACCTCCTCCAAGTCAAATTTGCCAAAAATGTGAGATGTCAAGTTTGACGGGAGGAACTTTCCTTTGTGGCAATTGTTTGGCAAATTACTTTTTATGGAGAAGGGCATTTGGGGGTCGTTTTGGGCTCTGAGAAGAAACTAGCAAATAACTAGGGATTGAAAAAGATGCAAGCATGGGACTTGAAGGATGACAAGGACCTGGGTCTTCTAGGATGAGCACTTGGGGTGGATTTTTTCCACCATGTCGACATCTCAAATACAGCAGCATAAAACTGGAGCATGCTCGAAACTCTCTTTGGCTCTACAGTATGGAGTTCAAAGGTTGATCGAAGAGAATGAACAAGAAGAATGTGTTGCTAGGTTAGTGCGAGAAGGACGAATCCTGGTGATTGACTTGGAAGTAGACTATGCATTCTAAGCTCATGAGGAGCTAACAATTTTGGCTTTGCCGTCTCTTTGGATAATTTTTGCAGTGTGTTAGTTTTCTGCCACTCAGTTTATGAGGGGGTAGAAGAATTTATCATAGAGTAAAACTATGTGGGGAGGACGTAAAGTTGCTAAAGATATGAGGCAGTGGGCACTTGGCAAACTCCCATGTACGGTTTGGACGTGGTAACGTGTGCAGCATGAATCCTTCAGCTTTGCCTCTTAGGTTCCTGGCAGTTCGTGATCTCAGATGTTCCTCATGAGAGTCGTCTTCATGGGTCAAGGGAGGTCTTCTGACCTCTGGCATCTCTTGGACACTGGGCAACATCTCTAATAGGTGCTCTATACGGAAAACTACCATGTACGGTTTGGACGTGGTAACGTGTGCACTAATCCTTCGGCTTTGCCTCTTAGGTTTCCAGTAGTTTGTGATCTCGGATGTTTCTCACGAGAGTCGTCTCCATGATTCAAGGGAGGTCATCTGACCTCTGACATCTCCTAGACGCTAGGCAACGTCTCTGATAGGTGCTCTATGCTTGTGAGCTGCTGGCAAGCCCTTGACAAGGTGGTTCCTTCAGGCAGTTCCCTCAAGTTTATATTTGTGGGCATGTGTCACCATGCTCAGTGTGTAATAGGATTATTTCCTGGTGATAGCTGCATGTGTCGCAACAACACTTGTAGAGAGCTTGTGTAGCTCTTGCCTTTGGCTGAGTGATAGCCTCCGTGCATGAGCCTGTGTGGTGACTTCTGCTAGCTCATGTGTCAAGTTTTTAGTAATCATTGTAGTAGCCTTTGTGGCTCACATTTTAGAGTCTTTAGAAGCTGCAAAAATAAGCAAGAAGCCTGGTCGGGATGAGGGACATGTCTGTGTAGTTTTTTCCTCCTAAGATATCTTGCTGATGTTACATACAGTCTGGGGTCTTTATATTTTATGTGAGCATAAGCATACAAAGCAATCAGAAATCCAACATGTCTTTGACCTGTTTACTATTTTGTTATTTTGCAGGTGCGTATGGGATTAGATGCAGTTAGGGTGGCTTAACGTTGGTCTCCCCTTGATGATTGGATCAGAGGTCCTACGATCAATCCTGTGATGGTATGGGTTGTTGCAGCTCTAAGCATTGGGGGTATGGGGGTATGGAGGGTCAGCCTTCTGGGATTAGGCGGAAGCCACGTAGGTTGTAAGACTCTAGCTGTTGAGCAAGCCTTAGCTGCTATCAAACATCCACTACAAGCCTACGGTAGGTATTGCTCCCACTCATGGGATTCGAGACAAACGGCAATCAAAGAGGCTACAATCTATGACCAGAAAAGAAATCTTTCCCGTGCTATATTGGGTTTGACTGGCATCTAAAACCTCAACATCAAGTAGCCTCGGCATTTGGACGTGAATTTTGTGGTACAAGCGCCTTGCTTTGAAGGCTTGGAAGACACACTGAATGAACTGTTGCTTTAGAAAGAATACCTTGGTTTGTTGCTCAGTTGATATTCTATTCTCACATATAAGGGCAATACGCATTGCTAGTGGGGCGGTGCTAACCACATTGCTTCATACTGTTGGTTGTTTGTATTGGCATTTGAATTATGCTGATGACCTGTTGGTCGTTTGCAAGCACGTACAGGACGTGACTTTCCATGTCTTTGATATGTTTGATGTTTCATTGATTTGCAAGTGCGCATGAGATTAAATGTAGTTAGGGTGGCTTACCGTTGGTCTCCTCTTGTGATGGTTAAGTCATTTTAGCTCCAGGCGTTCGCGCAATAGAGGATTCGCCTTTTGACCTCAGGTGGAAGCAGGGTGGGTTGTTGGAGCTCTTGACGTTTAGCAGCCCTTAGCTGCTATGAACACCCACCACATGCCTATGGTAGGTATGGCTCCCACAAATGGGCTGGGGATGGATAGCGATCAAACGGGCTGCAATGTATGACTAGACTTAACGTACGATCTATGACTAGACAAAAACACTTTCCCATTCTAGAGAGAGAAAGCTTTTATGGAGTGATAGCTGTAGAGAGAGAGTGCCAATGCTGATCCCAAGGGAGGGGATGTAAGAGAGGAGCTGCTGCTGTTCCAGAGGTGCACAGAAAGGCAGATTTCTGCAAGGGAAATGGGCTGGAACAGTAGAGAGAGAAATTCTGCAATAGAGAGAGAAAGAGTGCAGCAGGAGAGAGAAAGGGGCTGTGGCTGCTCCAGGCTAGGAGAAGGAGAGAGGATGCTGCTGCTGTTCCAGAAGAGTTGAGAGGGGGCAGATTTCTGGAGAGGAGGGGTTGGAACTGTAGAGAGAGAATGTGCTGTTGTAGAGAGAGAAACTGCTGCTGAGGTGAGAGAATGGCCTGGGGAGAAGCTGGCTGCACCCAAGGAGCTGGAAAGGTTCTGCTGCATCATCCAAAAGGAGGGAGGAGAAAAGTGACGAATTTTTCATGTGAGGAATGAAGGGGAGAGGCCTTCTTTTATAGGCTCAACCCCCCCCCCCAGGCCTAGAGTGGAAGGTGGACACTTGTCCCAGATTTTTGGTGGGCTGCAGTCCCAAAGAGGACAGCCCACAACCTGTCCACCAAATCTACCAGATTTGGGGCCAAACACTTGGCCTGCATGCCCTGCCACTTGCCATGCATGCTGCCACATGTGTGGGACAGGTGGACTGACCTCATAGGATGTGTTGGAATATGACCCTTACCTCTAAAAGAAACCCCTCAAGGACTATATAGCCTTCAATTTTAATAACTTACTCTTTTGTATTGTTTTAATAACTTATTACATACTATTGAAAAACAAAAAGAAATAGTACCAAGCAAGTGGATACATGTTGAAGCAGGATGACACCTAGCTGGAAGATGCACCTCGTAGGTGTGATCGCTAGGTGTCGTGGATAGCCCCAACCTCTGCACAAGTTTGTAGTTCACAAAATTGTGAGAGCTGCCCATGTCAAAGAGAATGTGGACTCTTTGGTCCCTTCTCCATAAACTCTAAAAAGGTCATGGGAGCCAAATAACGAATTATAAAAAGTGCAATTACAAGAAAGTGGGCAAGTAATGACATTTACAGAAATACTTGTCATCGAAGCTTGGTTAGCTCCCTTAGCTATGGTACCTTGTCCCACATGGAGCTTTGGTCCTGGCACCTGCATCTGGTTCTTGCGCTTAGGACAAAGCTCTTGGACCAGCTCCTCCTGCCCAAGCTCTCAGCTTTCCTAGCTTGTGTGCAAGCCCATAGCCCACATCCCGCAGCTCCCTACTGCTCGATGCTCACGTCCGTATAACTCTGCACCATCTCTGCATCCATACAGCTCTGTGTAAGCGTCCGTACAGCTCCTACGCCATTCATCTGTACGTTCTCCATCGCTAGCAGATCTACAACGCCGTACTGCCGTACGGATTTCGTTGGTGGCCGTACAGCCCACATTCCATACATCCATACAACTGCGCCACATGTGCGAATTGTCCTGCTGCATCAGCGCCGTACATTCTATTAGTCCGTACCGGCTAATAGTTCCAACTGTACTTGCATCCCGTACGTGTGTTGTACCTACTCTGTCAGTACAACTCACTGCACCGTACTGCTCCCGCTAGTCCTTCCGTACAAGCATCCGTACAGCAGGCGTCATTCTTGTTTTCCGTACACTCTCGCCACACGTGCGACCATGCAGGTGTACTATCGCCATTTTTTTGCAGGATCTATTTGCACGATTGTCGGAGCACTTGAAATCAAATGCCATTCTAGCAAGAAATTGCTATACTCGTGCTAGTGTCGGGCTGTCAAATCAATGCATAAACCCCCAAAGTTGCTTAAACATTCACTTACTGTATTGCCCCTTTTCTGGCTGCTAAAGAAAGCGCTGAAAATGCATCTGTTTCCCCTTCTCTATCCACAAAGGCATGCATCTTTAAATACTTAGCAAATCTCTGATTCTCTGCTGTTTTCTGATAGAAAAAGACTGACAGATAGGTGGAAACTGATAGCAAGAACTATCTCTGCAACTTGTTTTTTTTTTTTGGAACAGTAACCGGCTGGTTACACTAACCAGACTAACTGACTCTGGTCATAACTGAGCTCTCGGTCTGGTTACACTAACCAGACTGGTATGGTTAGATCAAGCTAACAGGACCTCTAACCAAATTGAACTTTTCAATCGGGTCACTAACCAAGGTTAGGTTACCTGCATATGCCAAGTGCCACGTGTCAGATCTGCCACATCAGCCTAGCTGCAGCGCCACATGATCGCCTAACTCGTGTCTGACTGCTATGCCTCTGCACCTTCACGAAAATCTTCGTCAGAAAAAACTTTCTATCAGCGTATCAGCATCACCAGTCCGGAAATGCTTGACGGTCGACTCCCTCATCGATTCTTTTGCCAACAAATGTGCGCCTGCGTCTCCGCGTGAAGGTGTGCCAGGCCCATCTATGTCAGCCTCACAACATGCGCCTGCGTGGTAACGTCGTCGCCTAAATCTGTTGGACACCCGTGCCTTCACGACACCTGCTTGCCAGGAAGCTTTCCTATAGGACCTATGGTCCCGTTAGATGGCGTTCACACTTCTTGTGGGGTGAATACAAGTTCCCGGTGGACGTCCCGCCTAGACTGAGTTTTATTTGCTCCACTCTCCGGCTCTTAACGATTATGAGCCTCCAGCATGTAAAGAATTCTGCACTATCACTGATTCAATTTCGGTTGCTCTCCCGTCAGCGTCGCTGGATCCGGACACCTAGGCAATAGTAGCACTCATAATTCGCCATCACGCCAATACACACCCATTGGCTTGCCTTAAGAATTAATTCATGGATAGGTGACAACGCCCGAAGCTTCATGATAGCCCTGTTGCTCGTGCGCAAACCAATGTATCTTTTCACTTTGAATCGTCACCTTCTTAAGAAAGAGGGTGAGCCTAATGCTCTGATACCAATACAATCTTCTTAGCAATTCCCTGCGCTATTTGCAGACAATCTCTCTCACTCTCTCTCTCTCTCTCTGCAAGCAACTAGGGCCCAAGACAACATGTCGGGCTGGACCCCCCCGAAGGTCTTTGTTATTTGAGAGTAAATCTGTTACATAGTTTAGCGTAGAGCTATGTTAAAAAATTTTGAACATAAATCAAAATACAAGGGAGCTCAAGGCTCATTCTTTTGGCAAGCTGCCACTTGTTGTCTAAGTTCTAGCCTAATTCTAATCCCATGTCCATGGGTAAGGTCTTTTGGGAACTTGGTCACAATTAACTCCTTATCGCTGGCGAGGCTTCACAATGCCCAAGACTGGAATCTTTCTTATACCTGTAACAATTAAGGCGCATAACCATGGCACCCATTAATTGTCAGCGCTTCACATGCGAATAATAATCTTTGGACTAATCCTAGTCACTATGGGCGTCCCCACTAGGCAAACATAACAAATAAACATAGAACAATTTCTCGGGTTGACCAAGGCCAACCCTCTTGGTCATAATTAAGAGCATTGACCAACAATCAAAGCGCCTTAATTACGGCCAAGTCTCTCCAACCGAAGCTGGCACATGCTCCAACGAGGTTAACCCTCTTGGCGTGAGCCAAGTCTCGTTGACCAAAGTCAACACTCTTTGACCGAAGTCAGCACTTTAATTGCTTGGTTAACCGTGGTTAACCATCTTGGCCGAAGCCAAATCTTCCTAACCAAGGTTAGGCTTACTTAACTGAGGTGAAGTATCTTTGACCAGAGTCAAGACTTTGACCAAATGAAAGTAACTCTTTGAACATAATTATATAAAAGAAGAACTCATTAATTATGACCAATGGTAGGTACTTTTCCCAATCTGAACCTTTGTCACCCACGTAGCATTTCAGCATATCCAATGATGTAGAATTTGCTACCTCACTTTGACCATCTGTCTTGGGATGAAAGGAAGAAGAAAATTCAGATTCCTCCCCATATTATCAAATAAAGCTCTCCAAAATAGACTGGTCATTCTAAGATCTCGATCACTGACAATGGAATTAGGCATACCATGGTGCTTAAAGATCTGTGCCATGAAAAGCTTAGCCATATGCTCTGCCTTTATAGTTTTGCGAACCGGAATGAAATGAGCTTGCTTGCTGAATCTATCAATGATAGTCCAAATCCCATCATTCCCTGACTTTGATCTTGGCAAATAAAAAATGAAGTCCATTGCAATACTTTCCCATGTGCATGTGGCACGGGAAGAGGCATAAGTAGGATAGATGGCTTTCGTCTATCATACTTCACGTTCTGACAGGTAAGGCATTCAGTAACAAACTGATGTATATCTTTCCGCATCCTCGGCCAAAAGAAATACCTCTCTAGTGCTTGAGTTGTTGCTGTAATTCCTCTATGCCCAGCATAGGGAGGTGCATGGCATTCTTCCAAAATCTTTTTCCTCATCTCCTGGGTTATGCATAGGTAGTCATCTTTCATTAGATACCCATCTTTCAGGGAATAGTGACTGGTGGACTGCACCTCTTGCACTTACTGTAAAATCTCACCAAAATCTACATCATTAGCACATTGCTCCTTGATGCCTTCAAGGTCCTGATGATAAGCAATAGTCACATTATTGACCTGGGGTCTTCAAGACAAGGCAATTCTGAACTCTTGGAGTATGGACAATCTGAAAATGGTACATATTTGCCCATTTCATAAGCTTCTCGGAGAGTTTTGTATGAGTCAGAAAGTATCTCAGACTTTGGTGATCTATTTTAACTATAACATTTGCACCCAAAAGATAATGCTTCCATACCATGTAAGCTGAAACTGTAGACTATATTTCTTTTCCAACAGAACTATTTGATACAATGGGAATAGTTTTCCCTCTATTCCTAGCAACCACACGATGTACTTTACCCCTATGAACAAACTCCAACACTCTCTCAAGAAGAGTCAACTTCACTACCTTGCGATGGAACCAAGGCATACCCAAGACTACATCGTGATGTTTCAGTGGAGAAATGAAGAAGTATTCCTGATCCACATAACTCTGTACATGAAGACGGAGCTTCTCTATCAAGGGAGTGACTGACACAGGATTCCCACAGAACATCTTATCAGCATCCAGAGCCCTGCCCAACTCCTCCGTCTTTATTTCCAACCTCAAGGCTAAATCCTCTCGTATAAAGTTATCTGTAGCCTCTGGATCAAATAAAATCAGCGCTTGCTAGTCTCTGACTTTGCCCCATGATAGCAGCAATTCTCGTTCCTCTAGGTTTGAAACATGACCCGAAAAATCAGACATTCCTCCCGCAATTGGTTTGTGCGGTCCTCGTGGCTTCTATGCCTCTTTTCCCTTCGGAGTTCAAGGCTTTTTTGGGCACTAAGTAGCCAAATGCTCCTCTTTGCCGCATCTAAAGTATTTACCTTCTTTCCTGAAAGCTTCAATCTGTTCAGGGGTAAATTGTGGTCTTCCCTTATAGGGCCTTTGTACTTGGTTCCCCCTCGGCTTTTGAGGCTGAAATCTGCTCTTCTGAGCCTTGAGAAACTCTCTTGTTTCAAACTTGGGGGTGCTTGACTTTTTATCCCCTAGTATCCCTGCCTGTGGTGAAGGCATAGTAATAGGATCTTGCATATATATAAGATTAGCCACATTGGCCGGCATAAGATCTGAAATATCTTTGATATCCTTAGTGTTCACTTGAGCCTGTATCTTTGGAGTGAGTCCTACCCGAAACTTCTTGAGTTGAGTGTTGGTCACAAATTTTCTTGAAAGGTGAAACCTATAAATATGAGTCCGAAAATCTTCCCTTTCGGTTGCTAGAGTGGGAGAGGTCGAAACTGAGCTGCTGCTCCTCCCCGTTCCCCTGCTGCTCCCCCTCCCTCAGCCCGTCTCTCTCCCCCCTCAGCCTGTCCCTAGCCCCTCCCTGCTGCTTCCCCCCCTGCTGCTCCGCCCCCTCCCCCTGCCTGTCCCTCGCTCCCTCCCTCTGTTCCCTGTTTCCGCCCCCTCCCCCTTGCTGTCCCGCCCCCTCTCCCTGCCTCCGTCCCCTCCCCCCTGCTGCTCCGCCCCCTCTCCCTGCCTCCGCCCCTCCCCCCTGCTGCTCCCCCCTGCCCCCTGCTGTCCCGCCCCCTCTCCCTGCTGCTCCGTCCCCTCCCCCCTGCTGCTCCGCCCCCTCTCCCTGCCTCCGCCCCCTCCCCCCTGCTGCTCCCCCTCTCCCCCTGCCTCCGCCCCTTCCCCCCTGCTGCTCCGCTCCCTCTCCCTGCCTCCGCCCCCTCCCCCTTGCTGTCCCGCCTCCTCCCCTGCTGTCCCGCCCCCTCCCTGCTTGCTCTCCCGCCCCCTCTCTTCCTCTCACTCCTCCCTTTCTTCTCCTCTCCCTTCCCCTCCCTCCTTGCCCCTCTCCCCTCTCAGCCTTAGCCCCTCTCCTCCTTCCCTCCCCTTCCCCCCTGCTTCCTCCTAGCCTCCTTTCCCCTCCCTTGCCCCTCGCAGTTTTTTTGGAACGGAAGGAGCCTTTTTTTCTGTTCGAGTCGGCCTCCTCACCTTGATTGGCGATGGATTCCCCGTCAGCCAATCCTACTCCATCTCCACCGGCCGCGAAAACTATCACTTTCTCTAAAGACGAGTTGCAGCAGCTCAGGAAGGATGTAGAGATTGAGTGCTCTACCACTTTGTTAGCACGCATCTTCGGGTCTCACCCTTCCAGATCCCAAGCCAGAGACTGGATGCTTGCGGCTCTCCCCCCAGACCTCGCTCCTCGATTGGTAGATGTTCGCCTTCTGGGACGAGGTTTCTTCCAGGTTGTTTTTGACACTCCAGAGGCTGCGAGCACTGTGCTCAAGGCCGAGCTTTTACACCTGGGACACAGGAAGATCTTCTTTGAAGCCTTTCACCTTGGTTTCGACCCAGTTGAGGCAGATAAGAAATTCTTCTCGCTCTTCATCAGGTTCCCCGGGCTTCCCCAGGTTTACCATCGACTTCTTTCTGTTATTGGGGAGCATTTTGGCGTAGTTGCTGAGATCCCACCCCTCCCTGGGTTGCCATTGACTGCAGCAGAGGCAACCAAGGCTGATGGGGTTCCTAGAGTTAGGGTCCTTTGCAAGGATCCTAACCTCGAGATGGACCACGTCATGATACAGCGCCCGGATGGTTCCTTTTTTCGCCAGAGAGTGGAGATTTCAGGCAGGCAGGACCAGTGCAGGATTTGCAGGACCTCGGGACACTTTGCCAGGGATTGTCCCAGAAAGAAGAAAAGGCCTAAGAAGACCTCTGGTACAGCTACCGCCTCAGGGCTTCGACAGGGGGGACAGGGGGGGAGATTAGACCCGGCACTTGCCCCTCGACCCCGACAGAGGGGTGGTACAGGTCCAGCTCCTGCTCCTCATTCTTCACGTGGCGGTCTTGCTCAGTCAGGTGGTGGTACAGGTCCAGTACCTATTCCTCGGCCTCATCAAGGGGGTGGTACAGGTCCTGCTCCTCGACCCCCACCTCCCTCAGGCACACGCGACGCTTTACAGTGGGTTCCAGTACGTGTGCAGGTCCCTCCTTCAGTTCACGAGGGTACCTTAGTAGACTCTGCTTCACCTCGAGCTGTCCTTCCTGTCTCACCTTGCACAGTCTGAGACGCTGAAGCTTCGACCTCCTCCCCAGTTGCAGCTTCTTCCTTAGATCCAGCACTGCCAGATGTTCCTCTTGAGGACGGAGAGATTTCCGCGGCTGGGCAGACACCGGGTAGAGAGCCTTCCTCACTCCCTCCCTTGGACAGGGGGAAGGGGATAGCTTACACTGTTGATCCTCTTCCCTCACAAGGGATCCTTCGTACTCCGGTGTCTGGATTGCTCCACAGGAACTCGTTTTCAGCCTTGGCAGAGAGTTCAGATTTCCCAGAGGAGGAGTTTGTGCCCGCTACTTTTGGGGAGCCAGTGGTTGGATTTCCTATTGACAGGGCTTCTTCTTCAGGTGCCAGGATTCTTTCCCCTATTGACTTTCCTCCACTGGGTTCCTTCCCTCCATCCAGGAGGTCTTCCCCTGTTGAGGGGTTTGTTTCCGCCACTAGGTCGGGTAAGGTGTTCCACTCTACATCCTCCCGTCGATGAGGATTATCAGTTGGAACATACAGGGCCTAGGTGGCGTCCCACATCGCCGCCGCAGACAACTGATCCGGGATTGCACTAGGGGAGGCACTTCTATTTCAGTTTCGCAGTCGGTTCTCCCCTTAGTTGTTGGGCACGGAGTCATTATCCCCTCTAGAGCTCAGTGGATTATTCTCTTGATTGGAGGGCGTAAGGTTGGCTTCCTCAACCTATATGCCTCCAACATTAGAGGGGAACGTGTCCTTATGTGGAAGACTTTGCTCTCCTGGGCCCCCATTGTGGATTCTTGGGTGATTGGAGGTGACTTTAACATGGTCGAGTTACCTTCAGACAAAAAAGGGGGTAGAGAAGGCGGACTTCACTCTTTGGAGAGAGCAGCTTGGGATGCCTTCCTTTTCCATTTCTGTGGCAGAGATACTTGGTGTGATGATGCCTTTCTTATTCAGCCACAGTCCCTCCTGTTCTCTTGGTCGAACAGGAGGCAACAGATGCCTATTCATGCACGCATTGACAGATTTTATGTAGATGACTGGGCACTAGACAGAGGGGGATCGGTATGCATTGCTGCGGGGGTTTCCACCTCAGACCATTTCCCTGTTGTTCTGGCTATCTCAGAGCCTCACTTGAGAGGCCGATCTGCCAGCATCAGGATCCCAGATGCCTTTTACACAGAGGAGGACCTTACAGAGGCAGCCCTACGGGTATGGTTTGCTCATGTCCAGGGAGGGCAGCCACATCCTTCACATTTAGCCGCTGCCCTCTCTGGTATTAGCGACTTTTACTGCTCAGTTGCTTCTACCAGGAGACGATATATTCTCAGACGTGAGATTGGTGCTCGCCAGCAGTTAGCAGCTTTGCAGAGGGAAGAGCAGAAACGGCCTTCAGATGCTTGGATTCAGGAGCGCCTTGCTGCAGCGAGGGCTCACTTGCAGTTATTGCTTGATCAGAGAGCAGAGTATGCCTTTCATGCACGGGAGTCCTTCTGGATTCAGATGGGTGGTAGAGTCAATAAACACTTCTTCTCTACTCTTGGCCCTAGACATAGTAGAGAGAGTGTATCTCAGCTTATTGACTCACATGGGGTTTTACAGACAGAGCCAGATGCCGTCTTATGCATAGCTTCAGATTTCTATGCCACCCTCCTTACTGCTGATCTTGAGACACACGATATAGAGGATGCTAGACAGGCTATTTGGCAGAGTATCCCAGTGTTGGTGAATCCGGATATGCATGTTCTACTTGTCGCACCTTTCACCAACACAGAGTTCAGGACTGCACTTTCAGCCCTTCACAAGGGCAAGTGCCCAGGTTTAGATGGCCTCACTCCGTCTTTTTTCATTGCATTTTGGGATATGATTGGAGACTATATTACTTCAGCCATGCAGGCCATTTGGGACTCTGGCGAGATGCCTGAATCGCTTACAGAGGGCCTCATCCACCTTATCCCAAAAGGAGGTAGCAGAAATTTATTGTCCCAGTGGAGGCCTATCACACTTCTGGGGACTTGTTACAAGATTCTGGCCAAGGCTATCAGCCTCTGATTGCAGCCACTTCTCCCTGATCTTATCCACGACACTCAGACGGGATTTGTGCATGGCAGAAGTATTTTTGATAACATTTTTTCTTTCTGGGAAGCTTCAGAGTGGGCCGTGCAGAGTGGCCAGAATCTTGCCATTCTACTGTTGGATTTTGAAAAAGCTTATGACAGAGTAGATTGGAGTTTTTTGGAGGGCACCCTACTACGCTTTGGATTCACTGATGTTTGGATCAGAGGTGTTTCCTCTTTGTACAGATCAGCCCATAGCCAGGTACTTATTGGTGGGGTAAGGGGTGAGAGATTTCAGATTTCGAGATCAGTCCGTCAGGGATGCCCCCTTGCTCCTTTCCTTTTTTTATTCGTGGCCGAAGCTATGAGCATCTATGTTAGATCTCAAGCTGACATCTTTGGGCTGAGACTTCCTATCAGAAGAGAAGAGGAGCTGCTTGACAGTGAGTTGGCTGATGACACAGCGATTTATTTGGATGCCTCTCCACAGACATTGACTTCTTTCAGGACAGCATTGGATTTATTTTGCTTGGCGGCAGGGGCGCAGATAAATTGGCATAAATCCAATGGCTTTTGGATCAGTGATGAGGACACTCCAGTTTGGGGACTTGACATAGGGTTCACTTGGGTTCAGAGGGGTGTGCCTATCAGGTATTTGGGCTGCCAGGTCGGCTTGGGTATTTCTACCACGCAGCAGTTTGCTCCCGTGTTGGAGAGCATCAGAAGGAAGCTTCTCTTTTGGAGCTCAGCCAAGCTGGATCTTGCCTCTAGAGTTGTGGTGGTCAACCAGGTCCTCTTGGCCACGGCCTGGTTTATTTGTTCATGTTGGTGCCGTTCTAGGGACTGCATCATTCAGCTCAGAAGACCGATCAGGAACTTTCTCTGGAGTGGGCTTGATGGCACAGCAGATGCCTTAGCCAGAGTGGCTTGGGAGACCCTCATCCTCCCTACACAGGATGGGGGTCTCAATATTATTGATCCAGATTTACAGTGCAGAGCCTTACTTTGCAAGATAGTGGTGCGAGGACTTATGCCAGGACAGGAACCGTGGAAGGACTTTCTTATCAGCAGCATACAGAGGTGCACACCTTCCTCAGGAGGAGACTGGATGAGCAGTGTTAGATGGATTTTCACCTCAGCACACCTCAGATCACCTTCATCCCCTCTCATGGTTGCCATTCTGAAAGCTTGGGCTAGTTTCAGAAGCTCTCTTCGGAGGATTCCTCCTTCCTCCCGCGAAGAGATTGATAGGCAGCCCATCATGTGGAACGACAGTATTTTAGATGATCGTGGCAGACCACTGGGTGCCTCACTCTACATGCAGTGGGCCAGGTGGGAGAGGGGACCTGCTTCTTCTTTGGGATCTTGGAAAGCCTTCCGTAGGCTTCCAGAGGAAACCAAGTCAGGGTTGACAGGACATCTCAGAGGGAGTGCAGGGAGGATCTTGCAGATTGAGTCAGCCCTTCCAGAGGCTTGGATAGACACAGATGATATTCCTCTCACTACCTCCACTTGGGCAGGTACTTTCTCGAGAGGCGGGGTTCCACTTCAGGTCTTAGCCTTCCGAGGTGCACAGGAGGATGCTTTGGTTTTCAGTGTCCAGGATGGTGGCAGATTGCTCAGATCTACAGATGATATATTGCTTGAGTCTGCTTTTCAGCCTATCAGGGTCGTAGGCCTTTTGATGCAGGGATCAGATTCAGAGTGGTTCTTAGACCCTGACCCCCAGTTACTCTCCACCGGGTCTTGGAGACTTTGGCTCTATGGAGGAGTTCCCATCAGGTATTTACAGTGGGACCCCGGAGAGTGGGAGTGGATTGACGCGGGGCATCGAGAGAAGACCATCCCCTTCTTTCGTTACACGGTCAGTAATGCCAGGAGATTTCAGCTCAGTAGTAGAGGTTGGAGACCCTCCAGAGTTCCTCATTGGGAGACCTTTGGTATTACTGCGGATCAGCAGAGGTATTTCTGGAAGAGGCTCTGGAAATCCCACAGGAATAGAAAGATCACTATCTTCTTTTGGCTTTCTATTCATGGAGGGATTGCAGTGAACCTTTGGAGGTCCAGATTCGGAGCCGACCCTACTTGCCCTCGTTGCCTTTCTGCTTCGGAGTCCATTCAGCATTGCCTATGGGATTGCAGACAGGCGAGATTGATTTGGATGGGGATAGCCAGGATCTTCAGTCACTTTGCCCATTCCCCACTCTTTATGACTTGGGGCTCGGTGGCTTGGCTTTCTCTTACAGGACCTCAGGTTTTCTATGAGGGACTTGACTCCTCCCGGGCCATTTCGGTTCGACATCATCGGGTTGAGCTCTGCTCGTTGGATGTGGTTACGCACCGTCCTTTTACAGCTGTACATGCCTCTGTGGATACTTCTTGGGAGATTATAGCGAGCATAGCAGCCTGGCATATCTGGAGATCCAGATGCACAGAGGCTATGGAGGGTACTCAGGTTCATCCCTCGCACACATTGGCTAGTATCTGGACAGACATCGTACACACTCTGATGGCCGTATGGACGGGTATGCAGGGGGACTCCCGTGCAGCCTCAGCTAGGAGGGCTTCTTTCTTCAGGGAATGGAAGGATTCTCCTTTCTTCTCTGAATCTACTACAGGGTTGAGATGGCACTTTCAGCCTCAGCCTTGGTTTCTTTCCACCTCACTCTGAGGGGGTTTTTTATTATCCTCATGATTTCATGATGTATTCCGCTTTGAGCTTGCTCTCGCGGGTTTTTGTTCTTACTTAATAGAAGTCTTTTTCATGAAAAAATAAATAAATATGAGTCCCAAAATTTTTGACTATAAGACTCAACTGTATCTTGTGCTTCCATGTGCATACTCTCCCAACCAAGGAGAACATGGTCCCAAAACTGCTTGGGAATAAACTGCTTATAAAACGCTTTCTTAAAATGCTTTCATTTCTTGGGAGGTGTATAATTAGCAGTTTAGCTAGCCACCATGCCCTGCCTATACCAGTCAACTGCAAACCAACCATACGAAGTTTTGAGAGCTCATTGAAATTTTCCCGGCTGAAGGCAGCATTAGATTGCCTTATGAACGGCATTGCCTTTTCAGCTTGGCCATACTGGCCATTGTAAGTGGCAAATCTCACTAACTTCCCACCATCTTTGAACTCTTTAGTCTCTGCTTTCTTGCCAGACTTCTTCTTCTTCTTCTTCTTTATGCTTTGGCTCTGAGGATCCAAAAGAAGAAGATGATGTTGAGGATAAAGAGGTAGAGCTAGAAGGAGAAGACGTACTAGATGAACTATAATGATGCTTCACCTTTTTCTTCGTGGGAAGAGGACCTTGCTCGTGCGCATACCAATGTATCTTTTCGCTTTGAATCGTCACCTTCTTAAGAAAGAGAGTGAGCCTAATGCTCTGATATCAATGCAATCTTCTTAGCAATTCCATGTGCTATTCACCTCTCTCTACCATCATTCACAGGACTGCACCCTTGAGGGGCCAACAGCGCTTTATTGCTGACCTCATGCCTCCACTGCCTCATCCATCCTGATGTCTTGCTACTGTTGATGAGGATGATGATGATGATTATGGTGATGTTGATAATGATGATGATGTTGAGATTGATATATCATGTCGACTATCGACATGACTATGTTGTACTATGTTGTACTTAGGACTTAGTACTGCCATTTTGCATTTTTTGCATTCTGCATTGGTGTGGATGCTCGTTTAGTAGCTCCACTACCACAGCTCATTGTATCAGGTTTTTCACAGTCTCATAGACCCATCAGTCTTCCGAAGACTTTAATAAACTTTCTTTCTTTCTCTCTCTCTCTCTCTCTCTCTCTCTCTCTCTCTCTCTGCAAGCAACTAGGGCCCAAGACAACATGTCGGGCTGGACCATGGGTGACCAGTAGCAAGCCCTAGAATAGAGCATAAGGTTACAAGTGATTCAGTGCCTATTGGTTATGAGTTGATATCACCTGCATTATGTATCAAGACTGGGATGGACTATCCCAATATTCTCAGCTTATCCTGAGGCTTTGATTAGTGTGAGTACTTGGGCGACATTTTGATCTGTACATACACAGTGATTCCTGGCCATAGGCATGGCAAGCTAGTGAAAGATTTCTCTCATAGGAGGGACACCTGTAGTAAGGAATACGTGTATGTACTTGACTAGGCCAGGCAAAGAATTTTTACCATGACCTATATGCTCAGGTGAGCTCTTGTCGCTCTATGTTTCAGTGGATATACATGGTATATACTCTTGTGGATACACATGGTATATACTCTTGTGTGTAATCTGAATCTTTGATTCAATGGTGCCTGTCTCGATGCTAACAATACATTCTCAAAACATAATTCTGAAATAAGGGACTGCATGTGCAACCACTCTCCACTTTGCAATCAGTTTTCTGCGACAAGCTACATGTTCATTATATATTTGATATGATTGTACTGGAGATACATTGTTTCAATTTTGTTAGCAATCTTGTTATTAAACCTTTTATAATTATGTGAACGCCTTCCCTTGTTTCCAAACATACCATTCCAGGAAACTGCAATCCCATCAAACAAGATAATGATGCTGCAGGATACCATTGTAGACATCAAACACTTCAACTTATGATTATGACATGTATTATAAGCATAGATCTATTGGCAAAATTGGGGGAAAAGCCTGCATATAGTTCCATCCATATCTATGACTACACAATAAAAACAATTAACTTTATGTGTACGATTATGACTATGGCGTGTATTACAAGCATAGATCTATTGGCACAATTGGTGGAAAATCCTGCACGTAGTTCCACCCATATCTATGACTATGCAATAAAAACACTTAACTTTACCTCTGTACTCCTTATAATTATGTGGCTCTTCTGTCATGCTGGCATGCATCCAGCTAATCATGTATTAAAACTTTTACAATAGAAACCAGCAAGCTACATCTAAGTAGCACTTGCTACTGCAAGTCCATACATTCTTCTTTCAGAAGTTATATTCTGTGCCTCTATTACTCCACATGAAGCCATATACCCCCCCCCGGGCTCCCAAAAGAAAGTCTCTCACTCAATTCAAGCATTGAAAATCATCCTTTGTTATTTTCTATAGCATAACAAGATACAGGGAGATTCTGGTTTTGGTCCCGCAGCCTGAAACCACTACAGACAGTTTCTTCAGAACAGCTACAGGAATAGGCATAATCATGTGAGAATCTTCCTTCTTATCATAGTATTCCTCAAAGTTTGATAACAGAATTACCGACAATTATGCAAATATAAACACAGAAAATGTCAAAGAAGTTCCAAAACAAAGATCACAAAGGTCAATATAAAATGATAAGGTGGCATGGGTCCTCCATGCACCACCCCTCCACCTAGGCGGCGGCCCCACGCCTGCATTTAGTGAGATATGGCCCAAGGACCATGGGAGAAGTAATATAAAATAGGTGGAGATGGATATTATATTGGATTATTCCCTCCATGTAGGATAGGACCATGTGGGGGGGGTGTAGAAAGTCCAAGAATGCAAGTTTAATAATGGAAAAGTAGGATAAGGTGGCAAGATTCCTTGTGCCAACCCTCCACTTGTCCTCCTAGATGTTTGAACGTATTATAAAATTGGAAAGAGACCAAGGGAGTATCTTAGACTTGGGATATGGGGGTTGATGTATGTGGAAAAATGAGGCAAAGCGTTATCGCACACAATTGAGAGTAAAAAATCCATTACATATATGGCCACAAACCTGAGGAATAGCTACAGAACCCGGTGACAATGCCGGCTCAAGTATGACGATGACACTTGATGCCAAGCATGTAGCTGTAAGCTCGATGTTCTGCAGCAACATTTTCCAGCTTGAAGCTACAAAGCACTTCCCCCTGTCAAAAGCAATGACAAACAATTTAGAATCTATTGACCCTACAAATACAGTATGGATTTGTTGACCCTACAGATATATTATGAATTAAGTCATCAAAACTTGCTTAAACTTAAGAAGTACTAAAGGCATATTAATGCTAGGGTCTCAGTACAATGCAAGTCCTTAAAAAAGTGAGTAAAGATTGCCATGATGCAGATCTTAGAATTATAAAGGCTCGATTCAAGACATTTCAGAACAATACATATATGCCAGGTGTATTGCACAATGTTCAACCAAGAAACTAAGTCCTACAAAAAGGGCATATGCAATTATTGTAGGAAAATGGGACTCTAAGAATGGATTCAGGAGAAGCAGAGCAAGGACAAAGACAACAAGGTAATGCAGTCTATGAGACCTCCAATAATGCAATCAGAACAGCTCTTCATGATATATACATCAAGAATGGGATATTCATTTACTGCAACAAGAAGTGGCAAATGCATTTTCAAACTAGTGTTTTGTTTTTAATGCTGATAATGTTCACTTTAGGTCCATCGATATTACTTTGAAGTGATTCATTGTTGAAAAAATTTTGTATGGAACAACCAAATGCTGCTTCCGAGGGTGAAAACCCTTCACTCGTGAGTGGCCGCAAAAAACTATAGGTTTCTTTTTTCTTGCAAATAAGGACTTCTATTAAGTATGAAAGAAACTCCAAGAGCAAAGCTCAAGGGAGGAGAATGTCATGCAAGGCATGAGAGAACCACACCCTAACAGGAAAAATCAAGCTCTTGTAAGAGAGGTAGGAAAAAACCAAGGCTAAGGCTGAAAATGCCACCTCAACATATGGAGGATTACGAGAAGAAAGGGGAGCCACTCAACTCCCTAAGGAAAACAATGCTCTTGGTAGACGCTGCCAAGGAAGATCCCTACATGCTTTCCCAATTAGCCACTGACGTCTATACCGTATCTGTCCAAATATTGGCCAATGTGTGCACAGAGTATCTCTAAGTACCATCCAAGACCTCTTTGCATCTAGCTCTCCAAATATACCACGCTGATATGCTAGTTATAATCTACCATGAAGTATCCACAGAGGCATGTGGAGGTCTATAAGGAGATTCAGGGACCTTATCCAGAGAGCATGACTCAACCACATGTTATCAAAAAACCAAAAGGGCCTAAGAAGAGTTATGTCTCTCATTAAACAACTAAGGCCCCAAAAGAGAGAGTGAAGCTACCGATCCCCGAGTCATGAAGAAAGGAGGAGGCATAAAAGTGCTCAATAAGCTAGCAATCTCCTTCGAAATGATCCTTCCATGTCTACAGTTCCATAAACAATGCTGAATAGATTCCTCCGCAGACAGGTAACAAATATAAATAGAGTCTGCCCGAACACGGACCTCCACTGGTTCACTCTAATCCCTGCATGAATAGAAAGCCAAAAGAAGAGAGCAATGTTTCTATTCATGAAGGATTTTCAAAGTCTCTTCTAGAAGGATTTCTACAACAGCAGAAATCTGAAAATTCTCCCAATGATGATCTCTGGTGCACTTCCAATCTCTAAGCCTGAGCTGAAACTTCATGGCATTACTAACCATATAGCCAAAGAAGGAAAGACTCTTCTCTAGGTGCAATGCATCAATCCTTTCCCACTCCGCGGGGTCCCACGGCAAATACTTTAAGGGGACACCTCCATAAAGCTAGATCCTCCATAAACCAAAGAAAATGTCATCAGGCTTAGGGTCTCGATACCACTAAACTTAAAAAACATTGCTCCACATGACCTACGACCTTGACAGTCTGAAATATAATATGCAAAAGAATATCATCCGTAGACCTTGACAACCTATCCCAAGAATGAACATCAAAGACCAAAGCATCCTTGTCTTGTCATCGTAATCCTATAACCTGAATTGGGATCCCTGATCTCATGAAGGCCCTAAGCCAAGTAGACTAATAATGATGCCTATCACCTCCAAGAACCCAATCCATGGTAGGGTGGCAACAAACTACTGAATCCTCGCTTCACTATCTAGAATCTAAGATGACTTACCATTTAGGATCTATGATCATCTAGAAGGTTTTTGAAATCCTTCCAAGAGCCCACAGAGAAAGAGTGACCTCTCTCTCATGTAGACCACTACACATAATGAGAGGTAGCAAGTGGCTTGCAATAATCATCAAGTATATTGTAATTCCACATGAAAGGCTGACTATAATCTCTTCAAAGAGGAAGGAGAAACTCTCCGAAGGGTAGTTCTGACGTTGGCCCAAGCTTTCAAGATAGCAGCCATAAAACGGGGGGAGGAAGCCTTGAGATAGCTGAGGTAAAGATCCACCTGGTGCTTCCATACAATCTCTACCTCTAGAAGGTAAATAAGATTGTATGGATTGGATGAAAACAACCTTCAAAGATTCATGTCTTGGTAGAAGTCCTCTGACCACCACCTTGCATAATAAGGCTCTCCGTTGCTAGTTTGGATCTAATATATCGAAGCTTCTCCTCACGTGGGAAGGATCAAAGTCTCCTAGGCCATGCTAGCTCTGGTGTCTATCGAACCATCTAGTCCACTCCAAAGAAAATTCCTTATCGGCCTTTTTAGCTAAGTGATACAATCCCTAGAATGGAAACAACAAGCAAACAAACCATGCTATGGCAGCAGTACCTCGTTGACCACCACACCTTGGAAGCAAGGTCGAGTTTGGTTGAGCTCCGAAAAAGAGCTCCTCCTAATACTCTCCAACACAAAGACAAATTGCTGCAAGGAGAGATGCCCACACTGACCTGGTAACCCAAGTATCTGACAGAAACACCCTTCTAAATCCAATTGAAACCGAAATCAGCCACCCAAACTGAAGTGTCCTGGTCACTAATCCAAAAGCCATTGGATTTATTCCAATTAATATGTGCACCTGATGCATTCCAATGCTGAAAGAAATGAGCTTTTGTGAAGTGGCATCCCACAGCCAGCTCACTATCCAAGAGTTCCCCATCCTGTCTTAGAGGATTGTCAGACCAATGATATTTGTCGGAGATCTCAAAAATATGTTCATACAAGAAGGGGGCACCATGCATACCTAGCAAACTGATCGAGAAATCTAAAACCTCTCTCCTCTTCCTCCTCTGATAACTACTTGGTTGCGGGCTGAATTGTACAGAGAGGAACTCCTCTGATCCATGCATCTAAGAATCCAAAATGTAGAAGGGTACATAAGGCTGCACTTCTTACCTTCACAAAGAAAGATCCCCGCATCCAGATGTGTTGACATCTTCCTTTTTTATTGCTTTTTGTACCATGATTGGGGACCATATTACCCCAACTTTGCACAGCGTTTGGGACTCTGGCACTATGCCCGATTCACTTACAAAGCATCTCATTCATCTCATCCCAAAGGGAGGTTGCAGATATCTCATCTCCCAATGGACACCCATCACTCTTTTGAGAACCTTCTATAAGATCTTGGCCAAGTTTGCATTTGCAGCCCATTCTTCTAGATATTATTCACACGGGCTTCATGCATGGCAAAAGCATTTTTTATGATATCTTCTCTTTTTGGGAGACTTCACATTGGGCTATGCAAAGGGGCCAGCGCCTTGCCATATACTCCTAGATTTTGAACAAGCTTATCATAACAGAGTAGATTGGGTTTTCTTGAAGGGTACCCTTCTACGCTATGGATTCTTAGATACATGGACTAGAGCGTTTTCCTCTAGATCAGTTTGCCACAAATACCCTCTTTACCCCTTCTTGTATTTATTTGTGGCTCAAGCAATGAGCACATTTTTGAGATCTCAGACAAACATTATTGGGCTGAGACTTTCCCTGAGACAAGATGAGAAGCTCTTGGATAGTGTGCTGGCTGATATACTGCTGTTTTTTAAATGCCACTCCACACAATCTCAATTGTTTAGGGCAACCTTGGACTTATTTTGCTATGCTGCAGGTGCACATATTAATTGGAATAAACCCAATGGCTTTGGATTAGCGACCAAGACACTCCATGCTCTGCAACTGATTTCCATTTACTTGGATTCAGAGGGGTGCATCTATTAACTACTTTAGCTTCCCAGGTGGGTCTGGGTATCTCTGCTTCACAACAAAATTTGCCTGTGATGGAGAGTATCACAAGGAAGCTTCTTTTTTGAAGCTCAGCCAAACTTGACCTTGCTTGTCCCTCAGTCTCTCTCCCTCACCTCACTGTGGAAGGGAGAGTGTGAGAGCACACACACACACACACAAGCAGAATAAGAAAACAAGAAGTGTGGGGATAAAAGGTATGTGTGTACCTCCCCTAGCACACAGTGAAGCTTTTATATGAAAGGATAAGGTTACAACACTAAGTACGGTGTACTTAGTGTACTTAACAAATAAAGTACTAAGTGTACTAAATGTACTTGGGTGGCCATAGAGCCTTTACCCCAACAACCTCCCACTTAAAGGCAATATGCCCTCAAGTAAAAATAAGTGAGGCTCAACCTATACCCATCAACTGTCGGCAATGTGCAAATCGCTCTGCAGGCAAGCCTTTTGTCAACAGATCTGCTGGATTATCATCTGTGTGAATCTTGACAAGCTGAATCAGCTTATCATCTATCACCTCCCTGATGAAGTGATACTTCACACCAATGTGCTTTGTCTTTGCATGAAAGACAGGATTGTGTGCCAACTGAATAGCACTCTGACTGTCACAATGCAACAATGGAATATCACCTGTAATGCCCAAATCTCCCACTAGCCGAGATAACCATAAGGCCTCTTTGCATGCCTCTGTGGCTGCAATATATTCAGCTTCCGTAGTAGACAAGGCTATGCACTGCTGCATCCTTGACATCCATGACACTGCACCTCCAGTGAATGTATAAACATAACCGGTAGTAGACTTCCGGTTATCGAGATGACCAGCAAAATCTGAATCCACATAACCATGCACCTTTGCATCTCGCTTGCCAAAGCATATGCACAACTCCTGTGTGCCCTTCAGGTATCTCATGATACCTTTCACTGCATTCCAATGCTTCTTGCCTGGATTTGCCATATACCTGCTAACCACTCCCACTGCAAACGCAATATCAGGTCTGGTAGCAACCATGGCATACATGAGACTGCCACAAGCTGAAGCATACGGAATCTTGGCCATTTCAGCCCTATCAGCATCTGAGTGTGGGCTGTCCATTGCACTGAGTTTCACATACGGAGGCAATGGAGAACTAAGGGTTTTCCCCCCCTCCATATGAAACCTGTGCAATACTTTGCCAATATATTCGGTCTGAGACAAATACAACAAACGCTGTCCCCTGTCTGTCCGTATCCGCATTCCCAGTATGTGATTTGCATCACCAAGGTCCTTCATATCAAAGGCCTCATGCAATCTTTTCTTAAGGTCATCAAGCTCCTTACGAGCTCTACCAGCAATAAGCATGTCATCCACATATAAAATGAGAATGATTAAGCTGCCATTGGCAGCCCTTTTGGTATATAAGCAGTGATCGTCATCACTTCTCCTGAAACCTTGGGACTTCATGAAGGTATCAAATTTCTTATACCATTCCCTTGGTGCCTGTTTCAGCCCGTAAAGGCTCTTTTTAAGCTTGCATACAAGTGACTCCTTGCCCTTGACTGCAAATCCTTCTGGCTGCTGCATGTAGATCTCCTCATGAAGATCACCGTGAAGAAAGGTTGTCTTCACATCCATTTGGCATAATTCCAAATTCTCACATGCAACCAAAGCAAGTACAATCCTGAGTGTGGTCATCTTAACCACTGGAGAAAAGATCTCATCAAAATCAACACCATACTCCTGCTTAAAGCCCTTGGCAACCAACCTGGCTTTATACCTTGGCTTAGCTCCAAGTGTGACTTTCAATCTATACACCCACTTGCATGGCAGTACTTTCATGCCCTTAGGCAACTGCACCAATTCCCAAGTACCATTTTTATGGAGACTGTCCATTTCAGACTTCATGGCTAGTTCCCATAGCCTTTTATCATGCATTTGCACGGCTTCCTTGTAACAGGAAGGTTCTCCACAATCTGTAAGCATAATAAAATCTGCTCCTGGAACAAATCTGTCTGGCGGTTTCATTTGTCGAGTGGACCTTCGGACCCATTGGTCTTGCTGTCCAACTTGCTGCTCACCTAAAACAGGTTGCTGTTCTAGTAGATCAGGCTGCAGAAACATCTTTGTTGGAGCGGGACTTGCTCCTCCCTTTTCCCCTTTCCTGAGATTTGCCTCTTTGCTGACTTCTCCCCCTTGCATTTAAGGCATTGTTAGGCTTTACTGCATCTTGAGCTTTCAGCTTCTGCTCTTCTTGCAAAATCAGCCCTATGATATCTAAAAAACTTATGAAAGTGTTTGCATTTGTTACAGCTGTGGTGAATGTATCCCAACTTTCAGGAAGAGAAATCAAGAGTGCCATACCCTTGGTTTCCTCATCCACCACATATTTTTGATTTGCAAGTTGAGTGACAATTGAATTAAACTCATTGAGATGTGCATCCATGGAGGTCCCTTCCTTCATCTTCAGATTGAAGAACTTGCGCAGCCAATATATCTTTGTGGCTACACTCTGCTGCTCATATGTGTCCTATAGCTTTTTCCACACACCCCAGGCTGTTTTTTCACCATCCACATTCCAAACAACACTCTCATGGAGTGACAATTCAATTATGGACTTTGCTGACAGATCAGCTAGTGCCCAAGCATCATCAGATGTGCCAGTGGGCTTCACACCTTTGTGTATAATAGGAGCATGAAACTGCCTGAGAATTAGCACATTCAGGACCATCTTTTTCCACATTGGGTAGACCGGGCAACTTTTTAATATTGAGAAGAGAAGATTCCGAGGATGAAGCCATTACAATCAGCAAGAAATATAACCCACACTTGGGTGCCTGACTCCCTGCAAACTAAGTGCACAGATGCACTTGTAGTTGTGCTCAAAAGTTAATTCCTGCAATTTTCTCCCACTTAACAGTAAATACTGTTTGTTTCCTGCCGGCTGCAGATCCAGAAAAGTAATACTTAATGCATTAATTGATGCTCTGTAGTACAGTACAGCAGTACCTTGATTTGACACAATGTATGTCCCTGCTGTAACAGTGAAAACAGCACTGTTTTATGCACTTTAAACTTCAGTAAAGTGACTGTTTACAGTCCAAAAATTGACTCCGGACAGTACCCGACTGTACTTTCTAGTACAGCAACAGAAATTGACTGTATAACTGTCCAAAACTGTCAGAATTAGACTTTCTCTTGCCTCTATAACTGTGTTACACAGTTTAGAACTTGAATGAGGCAAAAGCCCCTTGACTAGAAGCCAATTTTGAAGATTTTAGTGCATATACAGCTTTCCCAAAGCTCCACTGATCACATAAAGAATCCAGGTGTTTCCCCCAACACTGATATGCATAACAATGTCAAAAGCCCCAATTCATATGCATCTGCCACTGTCCCGTAAGTCATAAAATGCATCAAATCCTTGCACAAATCAACTCCAATCAGGAGGATATACGCAAATAAGTGCGTGTAGAAGCCAATGTTTGGCTGTGGCTACAAAAGCCCCTTGATTCCACAGTTCAGAAATGAGAATTTCTCTCACATTGGAGGCATAGATCTGCAGATCTACCTCACTGACAACAGAAGGAACCCAAAAAAAACGGGTGAAGCGGGCTGCTATCTCCGAGCTCTCCGGCGATGGCGATGGCGAGGACCTGCACCTGTGGACACTTGGCGCTTATGGCGAATTTGCTGGTGGCCTTGGCCCGGGCTGGCGTCGCTGGTGGCTGCTGGCCGCTGGCCGTCGGTGGCTGCTGGTGGCGCCGATGGCGTCGCTGGCTGCTGGTGGCCGCCGGTCGCTAGCTGGCGCTGCTGGCTGCTGGTGGCCCGCTGGCCGCTGGCGTCGGTGGCCTTGGCGCTGGCGACGCCAATAGCCTTGGCGCTGGCGTCGCCGGTGGCCTTGGCCCTGGCGACGAATGGCCTCAAGGGCTGCTAGCGTAGCGCTAGCAGCTGAAGGTGCGCAGACGATGGCTGTGCCTAACGATGGATCATCGACGACGCTGGTAGGCGAGGAGAGCAGGAGCAGCTATCGACGAAGCTAGTAGGGGGCGCTTTCTTGCAGGCTGTCGCTGCTGCCTAGCGATGGCTGGCGGTGCTCCTTGGCTGCTGGTAAGACCCACGTTTGGGCACACCCACGAATAGGCTCAGATACCAGTTGTGGAAGGGAGAGTGTGAGAGCACACACACACACACACAAGCAGAATAAGAAAACAAGAAGTGTGGGGATAAAAGGTATGTGTGTACCTCCCCTAGCACACAGTGAAGCTTTTATATGAAAGGATAAGGTTACAACACTAAGTACGGTGTACTTAGTGTACTTAACAAATAAAGTACTAAGTGTACTAAATGTACTTGGGTGGCCATAGAGCCTTTACCCCAACACTCACCTCACCTCTTTCCCTCTCTTGCCTGCGTGCTGGTGGAGCCTGGCTCGGTTGAGGCGGCTGGCTATCATAGCCCCTCATTATGCTGAAGGTGCAGGCACAACTCCCCATCTTGCTCCCTCCTGTCGCTACTCGTTGGCCTCTCCTGCAATCTCCCGTCGCTGCTCGTCGCTCATTGGCGCTGATCGTCACTACTCGGTTGGTTTCCAGCTTCTCTCGTCCGTTGGCCTCTCTCGTCCATTAGCCTCTCTTGCCCGTTAGCCTCTGCTCCTCGGTAGATTTATCGCTCAGTTCTCCCATCCGTTAGCCTCTCCCGTACGTCACACCAATCACCATTGCTACGCCACGTCATCTCCAAAGCACGGGTTAACGTTACCGTTACGCCATGCAAGCCTTGAAGACCCCTTTCCATGAAGTCCGTCATCTCTGCCTCGCTGCCCATGGTCTCTCAGAATTGGCTGTTAGGTTAGTTTCTAGGTTTAGTTAGGTGGGGTTGGGTTGAGTTACTAGGGTAGGTAAGATCACATTAAAGGACAGTTAGGTCAGACTAACTATTGGTGATCTAATTGTGCTAACTATCTTAGTGATCTTTAGGTCAGTCCTACGTGATTTAGGGGCAGGAAAAAAAACAAAAAGCCAGCCTCCTCATGAGGGATCATAGCCCCTAGATGGTACTGCTTCACGTACCTACAAAAAAACAAGAGTGAACTCCATTCAATGGGCCTGCCTTGGGCAGGCTTTGAGGGTTTGTTTTGTCGTGGCTTAGTCTACCCTCGTGTGAACGAGCAAATGGTCGGACTAGGAAAGAGGAAGGGGAGGTGAAGGGGACAGAGATGAAAGAAAGTCGTGGGGGCGAGGAGGAAGGATGGTGAGAAGGGAGGAAGATGAAGGCAACATAAACACAAATTTTGATATAAAAAGAGAAAGGACAAGACGACTATGGATGAAAAAGAGAAAGAAGAACGTCTGCTTGAAATTCTTAGAAATTGGCGGAATTCAAGCCGATAATGTCTCCTACGATGCCAAAAAAGCCCCATAGATCTTTTTTAAAAACCACCCTAATTTCGTTTCTTGGACGTGATTTCATTACTAAGACCTTCCCTCTAGGCAGGCCAAAAAAAGAAGAGTTTAAAATCAGCGTCAAAGCATCGGAAAAGGAGAGCGTGAGAATGACAAAGACAAAGGGAGAAACAAGAAAGAGGATAAGATTCCAAAGCAACTCAATATGGAGGATGTGAATACACGCATCAACAGGAGCGGTGGACAGCAAAGCAATAACGAAGAACGCTACATCATCCACCTCATCGTGAACATCCACCTCAGGGTCTTCTACTTCGACTTCGACATCCACATCGATCAGTACATTGACTACAGTTGTTACACCAGATTCACCACCTACTTCACAGTCTCCGAATACCCATGCTGGCCTACAGTACTCTCTCTCTTCCTTCTCACCCCTCCCTCTTAGCCAGCCCTCCTTTCAGTACTCTACTAGAGTCGCCTCATCATTGAAATCCCCTCTCTCTGGTACACCTGCCTCACCACCACTAGGAGCCACCCACACTAGGACACAATATCCCCTTACCTTCCCTTTCGCCCTCGCATCTCCCCCTCAGTCAGCCACCCTCCTTGTTCCAGCTTCTTGGGATGTCTTCGCTATTGCCACATACATCTCCCCAAACATCTCTCCACCTCACCTAACTCACTCAGTCACCATCCGTGTCTCGTCCACATCCCCCTACACTCATATCAGCCCCTTACCATTTCCAGCTCCCACGACCACCTGAGTACCCCAGGGTCAAGCCGCCGACTGCATGAGAGTCCCTACTCATAGAGGTACATAGCATACGAGCGCGAATGGCAGAGCTGTAATGCTATGCACAGGAGCAAGCCACCCTCATTCAAGAGCTCAGGCGAGACATCATACAGAGCAGGGAGAAGGTGACCACCCTGAGGACAGCTCTTGTAGGTTCTACATTGACGGCTGCAGAGGCTCAGATTGCCACTATGCAGCCTGCCATTGTAGAGGCGACAAAGTGGGTAGATGTGGCAAAGCGGGAACCTGCAAAGGCAACCGTTTCGGCCACCCTCTTGGAGTAGTAGCAAAGGGCCAATAAGGCCCTCAACATCAGAGTTTGCGGTATTTCCCGCACAGATACCATCCCCGTGGGTGACGCGATTACCTTTGTGACCACCACCTTGGGGGTCTCAAAGCATGGGATCGAGGGGGCCTAGCAAGTAGGAGAGATCCCAACAGAGAGCAACCCCTTGTCATACGCTTTGGGGACACCCAGGCACAATTGGCAGCACTTCGACGTAGATAGGCCCTACGTGACCACCCTGCGATATCCATATATGAGGACCTGACACCCTTGTAGGTCGACGAGAGGCGTGTTCTCTTACAGCAGCGGGATGTGGCCCACAAGGAGGGAAAGTGGGCTGTGGTTCGAGATAGTTGACGTATGATAGGCCCTCGTAGGGCACCCACCCACTCTTCCACATAGGGAGGTGGGGTCTATGAGACCCAGGATACCGAGTCCCTTTCATGCACCATCTGGAACTGCAATGCCTTGTGGTCTGATCCAAGGAGCTTCTCGGAATCCTTTGCAGGACGAGACATAGTCTTTTACACAGAGACACACCAGAGCCCAGACCACCCATTGCCGATCATTCAACGAACACACATGGGAGTTAGCGTTCAAAGATGAGACGAGGGAGACATGCGGAGTATGAGGATCTGGAGGAGTGGCACTACACTACGGAGCCTCTCTCATCGGGACCATCTCGAATGAGAGAAGAGATGCACACTCTAGATTCATGTGGGTCTGGATCCGACGCACAAAGAGCCATGATCTCTTCATAGTAGTGTGCTACTTCCCACCTGAGACATCTCACTTTGCCAGGGATACACATGAGGAGGGTGATACGTCTCCATATGTATCTCTCTATCCAGACATTTTGGATCTTTCGAGTCGCGGGGAAGTCCTCCTTGTTGGGGACTTCAACGCAAGAACGAGGACATGACAAGTACCGCTTCTAGACTTCCAAGATGATACCATACTGATACTAGACATTGACCTTGATGAGGCAGGGATGACAAGGATATCTGCGGACAGAAAAGGGCCAATCACATCATACAGGCATGCACTTTTTGACCTGTGTAGGGTACAAGACCTCATCATCTATAATGGTCTTGAGCTATGTCCCTCCTCAGGTGGCTTCACTTGTTTCCCACACGGAGGGGGCTCTAGCGTAGTTGACTACATCATGGGATCTCCTGCCTTCACATCACGCATTACTGACTTCTTTGTTTCACCACTCCCCCCTTGGGCATACCGCAATTACCTCTTCTTCAACATCTCTACCCCCCGTCTTACAACACCACACACACCACTTATCATGACATACACTTTGATCACAACTTATCATCTGCTTACTCCGCATGGCTATACACACTACTCACATACAGTGATCACATACCCCTACTAGAGGACCGCACCACCCTGATTAGCCGCTCACTCCACGAGGCTGCCCTATATGCCTTTCCGTACACCACATGTTCCACTAGACCTCCACCTCTTAGTTCTGTGCCCTATAATAGTTGGTACAATGAAGAGTGTAAGGCTTTTCGCCGACAGCTCCGACTCGAGGCCAAATATAGCCTTTCAAGTGAACCTGACACGATACGTGAGTATCGTCATCTAGTACGCTAGAAGAAACATGCATTTGTCCGTCAAAATGAGGAGGAGCTGCTGAACACTCTATTCAGCAGCAACTCCAAAGATTTTTGGCGCAGTATAAGTCACCCTTACCCCTCACTGATACTCAAGTCTGGCACACCTACGCACGTAGATTGTATGGCGTTCCCAACCAGCCAGCCCCAGACATATCACACTCACCTCGCCCTACCAATTGCACTCTATCCACCAGCGGCGGTGTCAAGGATGCGACATTGAAGCTCCACAGTGGTAGAGCGAAAGATCACAAGGGGCTATGCACTGGATTTATTGCATACAGGATTGCTGTCCTAGCCCTGATCTTAGCAAAGCTTTTCAATGACGCAATTTGCCTTGGCTTCCCACGCACGTGGAACCTTAACACTATCACACCCATTCACAAGGTTGGAGATCCCATAAGCTTGGAAAACTACAGGACCATTATGATTGGGCATGTCATGTCCAAGATCTATGCATCAATACTCGACACAGAGGTCAGCAAGTTTGCAGAGATGCAGGGACTTAGGGCCGAGGGCCAAGCAGGATTTCAGCACGACCACCGGACCATGGATCACATACTTGCACTCAGGTGTGTCATAGAGGAGGCCAAGTCACGGAAGCAAAGAGTATACTGTTGTTTTGTGGATTTCCACAAAGCCTTTGGCACTATCCCTCGAGCCTACCTCATCATACGCTTGCAGACCTTGGGGTATGACCAGAAGATCATATGGCTGTTATGGCATTGTATGAGAGAGTCTCAGGCTGAGTTCGCACAGGTGCCTTTATTGGATCACTAGGGGGGCTGGTTGCTCTCTTGCAGGTACTTTGATTCATATTCTCTTTATATGCAAATGACGTGGTTCTGATTTCCTCCTCTGCTTAGGGCCTCTAGCGACTTGGATGAACTCAGGTTTTTTGTGAGTCGCATGATTTGAAGGTCACCAAGCTTATGATCTTCAACACATCTCGAGCAATCATGCATAGAGAGCAGTTCACATTCGATGGATCACCGATTGAGATTGTCTCCTCATATACCTACCTGGGTGTCATCTGCTCTAGCCCAATTTTCATAATGAGGCCAGCAATGTAGGCCCATTTGAGCAGGGGGTATGCCTCACTTGCTCGCTTGGAGAGACAGTGTTTCCACTCATACTTTTAAGAGCCCCGGACCAAGGCTCTTCTCTTTGACTTCTTGTTTCGACCAGTAGGCATGTACGATAGCCGGGTTTCTCAGACACAGAATGGACTCAGGTGGAGCGACTACAGATCCTCTCGCTCCCACGGATAATCCGAAGCAAGCCATCAGTGCCACATCATATCATTCAGGCTGAGTTCGGCGCATCTCCACTACAGCTAGATGTGGCATTCCATACCATTACCTATCTACACCGCATCAGACAATACGGGTCCAGTACAGCGAAGCGGCGCAAGTTGCCATGGCTGGCTCTGTCTTCATCCATAGACCTCGTAGAGAGCGGGGATGAGAGAGGTTGGTATGCCCAAACATGTACGTGGTTCGCGAGATTGGGGCTTCACATAGACACCTCCAGCATAGCTTAGACGCTCCATCTCTCCCGCTAGGATACCATGAGGTCAACCAAGTCATTCTGCTACAAGTACACACGTTCAGGACCTGGTTGGAGCCGAGGGAGCTTCCAGTGAAGCTCAGTTTCTACGTAGACCACTGCCTACGCATCTCTGAGGAGGGCTTCATTGTCCCACCAGAGTACACTCGGATCCACTTGCCACACTCATTGAGGATCTCTATCGGACAGTTTCGAGTCTCATCACACTGACTCCGCATCGAGAGTGGACGAACTGAGGGGATACCCAAGGAGAGATGCCTATGCACATTATGTGACCGACAGGAGGTGGAGTCAGAGGAGCACTTCGCGTTCAGATGCCCTGTGTACTACGAGATCTGCGATCGATACCATTGCCTTTCTAGGGCCGGTTTTCGGCCACTATCTAGACTTCTCTCATACCTAGACTAGGGGATCGTCTTCAGGCACATGGCCCGACCCTTCTCAGAGCAGGATTACAGAGTTCTTCCAGTCAGATCACACGAGCCTCGCGGCCTCTGATAGTAGGCGCAATAGAGATCAAGATCCTAAGACATGCCGCACTCAACAGTGGATGGACATGCAGATTACATTGAGCGGACTTCCATCCATGTTCAGGCCTAGGACGTGAATGATGACCCACAGGGGTTACAATAGCCCTGGTCAGAAGCAGAGTCTTTTCCAGGAGATTGAGACGGGTAGCACCCACACACAGTCACTAGCGCTCCATCATTGGTGGTTACACATCACTACCTCTATGACACACATTACTAAAATACGTCAAATAAACAAAAGAGAAAGAAATCAAGAAATAAAGAAGAAAGGAAGCATGTGACTAAGCAAAAATAAACAAGCAAGTCCAGAAACAAAATCTTTCAAAAAACTGGAATCTTCCGAAGACTCTCATAAAATTTCTTTCTTTCTTTTTCTCTCTCTTATTTAAAACATAAAAAGCTAAATGGCCCTTTACACTTATGTATTATTTCTACAAAGAGGCAAAAATACATTTCTAACTTAGAAAGCACAAGCATACTCAAACAAACTCTCTTTTGAAACTAAAAGAAAAACGGGCTATTCAGCTCCCCGCTTTTTGTTTTCAGCTTAGGTTCAATCATTCTAAACATACCTAAGGCCAATACACCATAGATAAAAGACTTCATATCTAAGATTGTGCGAACTTTTTTCATTATTTTACCTCTTGTGTAATAGTAAAGTGATCAAATTACTACATTGAGTGATAAAAGACTCCTTAGTTGTACAAAGGCGGGAAAATCTATGGAATTGGGAAGAAATGACTCCATATTTTGCCAAATCAGAAATGTTTGAGTCAATGTGAGGCATTTTTATAATGGGTAAACCACTATATTCAGATTATTCACGTTTATCGTATATATCAACCTATAATCCTATGGTAGATTGAGAGTAGACTAAATGTTTCGGTAGACAACAGAGCCATAGGGGCTTCGGAGACTTTGATCCTCCCTGCGCGAGACGGAGGACTCAATATAATAGATTTTTGACTTACAGAGCAGAGACTATTATGCAACGTGGTAGTCAAGGATTTTTTGCAGAACGGGAACCTTGGAAGGATTTTTTCATTCAATGCATATAGTCATGTTCTCCTTCCACAAGTGGAGATTGGATGGATTGTACCACGTGGATCTTTACCTCAGCCCATCTCATAGCTTCCTCCTCCCTACTATCCATAAATCTTGGACCAATTTCAGGAGTACACTTTGGAGACTTTCCCCTTCCTCTCGGGAAGAGATGTATAGGCACCTTGTCATGTGGAATGATAGTATACTTGATAGGCCACTTCGCATTCTCATTATATGCAATGGTCTAGATGGGAGAGAGGTCCTGCTTTCTCTATGGGTTCTTGCAAGGATTTCAAAAATGTTCCAGATGACCATACACTCCCATTAGTAAGTCGCCTAAGAGGAAGTGAAAGGAGAATCCAACAAACTGATATAGCCATACCCTTGGATGGGGTTCTTGCAGCTAACAGGCCTCACCCTCCATCTACTTGGCTGGGAGCCTTTATTAAGATCACGGATCCCACTTTGGGTTATAGGATTACAAGGATCAGATGGGGATGCCTTGGTCTTTGATGTTCAATCAGGGTGTAGGTTATTTGGGTTTATGGATGATATACTTATGCATATTGCATTTCAGCCTGTCAGGGTTGTAGGTCATGTGGAGCAATGTTTTCTGGATTTAGGATGGGATCTAGACCCTAACCTAGATCACATTTCCTTGGGCTCATGGAGGATGTAGCTCTATGGAGGCATCCCCATAATGTATTTGCCATGGGAGTGGGAATGGATTCATGCACGACACCAAGATAAGAGCCTCCATTTCTTTCGCTACGCCGTTAATAATGCAAGGAAGTTTCACCTCAGCTTTAGAAGCTGGAGCCCCTCCGGAGCTTCTCATTGGGAGAATTTTGGCATTTGTGCTAACTTATATAAATCTTTTTGGAATAGACTTTGGAAAGCTCTCAGGAATAGATAAATCACGCTTTTCTTTTGGCTTTCTATTCATGGAGGAATTGTAGTGAACCCATGGAGGTCCGTGTTCGAGGTAGACTCTACTTGTATTCATTGCATTTTTGCCAAAGAGTCTATTCAACATTAGTTATTGAACTACAGACAGAAGAGGATCATTTGAATGGGGATTGCTATCCTATTGAACATCCTTCATGACCTGGCGCTCAATAGCTTGGCTTTCTCTTTTGAGTTCTCAGGTCTATTATAAGAGACATGACTTTTCTTAGGCTATTTTGGTTCGACCACATTTGGTCGAGTCATGCTCTCTAGATGATGTTCCTGACTCTCCTTACAACCCTTCATCTGCCTTTGTAGATACTTCATGGGAGATTATGGCGAGCATATCAACGTGCAATATTTCAAGATCCAAATGGATAGAGACCTTGGATAGTTCTCAGGTCCACCCTGGCCAGTATTTCCGTAGATATTGTTCACACTTTGGTGGCAATTTGGGGGAGCGTGCAAGGGTCTTCTTGGCCCTCGGGCAATCTCTACCTGGAGGATTGTTTTTCTTAGGGAGTTGCCCCATTCTTCTTGGAGTCCTCCGGAGAAATAAGGTGGTATTTTCAGTTTTGAGCTTGATTTTTTCTAGCTCTCTTACCCTATTAGGGTGTTTTTTCTTTCATGCCTTGCATCATGTACTCCTCCCTTGATCTTTGCTCTTGGAGTTTCTTTCATACTTAATAGAAGTTTTTTCTTTGCAAAAAAGGAAAACAAGTGTGAAGTTTCTGAAAAATGTCATATATGTGAACTTGCTAATGGAAAGATACTTGGCGGAAAAGGAAGGCAAAAATGAAACCTTAACCAAACCTTAATCAGCTTCTACAAACAAGTTGCAGCCTTCTAGTCGCATCGCACATCAAAAAACGCCCTAAGAGGTCCAAATCACACCAACATGAGACACTTCACAACACTCTAGAGCAGTTTGCAACTGAAAATCACTTCATCAAGGGGCTGAAAGACTACGTGACAGCTTGAAGAACCTTCAGAAGAGGGCTTGGCAGAAATCACAATAGAGAAAGTGTGAGAAAGAAAGAAAGAAAGAAAGTCTATTAACCTCCACTGGAGACCAAAAGGTCTATGGGACAGCAAGAAACCCTCTAGTACATCTCCTTTAGGGAGGGCACATGGCAGCTCCCAAGGAGAGAGGGAGGGCGAGAAAGAAAACACAGCACTAGGGGGCAAAAATTAGAGCTCCCCCCCAGCCCCCCCAGCGTCTTTATTGCAATAGAAATCTGTTTGTTCAAGGTGGCTCACGAGGGGAGTACAAAATCTCAACAACTTTGGGAGCACATGGGCTCTCAAATTGAGACTGACCTTTTAGAAAGTATACGCTTTCTAGCTGCCCACCCGCCTCTTGCTTTCTCAAAGCTGAAGCCTTCTCAGCTTTCCCAAAGGCTGAGCTTTCCCCGCTCCCCCTCCCGTCCTTGTAGCCTCTCCACTCCCCCTCCCCTAGCCCCCCCTCTCGTAGCCTCTCCGCTCCCCCCCTCCTGTAGCCTCTCCGCCCCGCCTCCCGTAGTCTCTCCGCTCCACCCCTCTCGTAGCCTCTCTGCCCCCCCCCTCCCGTAGCCTCTCCGCCCCTCCTCTCGTAGTCTCTCTGCTCCCCCCCTCCTGTAGCCTCTCCAGCCCCCCCTCTCGTAGCCTCTCTGCTAGCCCCCTCCCCCCCTCCCTCCTGTCCGTACCTGCTCCCGCTCCTGTCCGTACCTGTACATGCTCCCGTACCCGTACGCCCGTACCTCTTGCTCCTGTTCCGCTTCTGCTCCCTGCTCCCCTAGCTGGTTGTAGCAACCTCTTGAATTAGGTACCCCTAGCTGGGCTGAACCCCCAGCCCAACTAGGGGGTTAGCTCAACCAGGGGGTAACAGGAGATAAGCAAAACATGGCCCAGCCTACCTTCCTCCCCTTCAAAAACACCTTCCACTCCAGCAACCTCCAGTAACAAAGCCAGATACTCCATAGTGGCAGCTAGGATGCCTTCCTCGTATGCACATATATATGAACAAGGTGGTCTTTTTGACCGACCAATTCTTGGATATCATGAACAAATTTACTTCCTACAGGATCAAGTGAGAGAGCTGAGGATGCAGCTAATGGATGCCATAGCTAGAATTCAAGTCTTGGAAGGACTTGGTAAGAAGGAAGTCATTGACGAGGTTATAAAGTCATGCAATGCTTCCCCCCCTACCCCCCACCTAGTCTCTACAGTCAAGAATCTAGTTCATACTAAAACGCAGACAGCCAAGCAAGAAGTGACTGTGGAGTTTGATGCAAAGGTCAACAAAGCTCATATTCAGGAAGAGATTAAAGAACATGCAGCTAGAAAGGATAATGCTTTGAAAATCAGAATTGGGGGGCTTCTAGATGGATGGTATAAAGAAGATGAATCTTTTAGTGATACCTTAGCACATGTCCAAACAGCCATGCCTACTGTTCACTGGACAACAGATGCCGATGACAATCCTGACAACCCAGATGATGACGGTGAAGCTCGAGTAGTTCATATTGGTCAACGTAATGGCCATGCTATCATTACGTTCAACTCACGAGACATACGTATAAAAGTTATGCGACAATCTCACAAGCTGAAAGGGACGAAGATATGGATAGCCGAGGAACTCACCAAGGCTCAACTGAAGGATAAGGCAAAGGAATTAGCAAAGGTTCGGGCTGCCAGGAAGGATGGTAAATGGGCAGTCTACTGGGACGGGATAGCACTCGTTAGAGAGTTTAAATCAAAACCAAAAGACTCTCAGTCTTAAACTGACGTAAGGCCAACTATATATATGTGTGTATGTTTTATCTAGGCTACAATATAGGTACTCTCTAAATAAATGGAGCTGCTTTTGCACTCCTTGGAAGCTGCCCTGCACCCTCCCTAAGCTGATGTAGTAGATGGCTTTCATGTTGTCCCATAGACCTCTTGGTCTCCCGTGGATGTTAATAGACTTTCTTTCTTTCCAAAAGTAGGCACTTTTCTCTCAAGTGGGCCCTCCAATAAAGTGGGGCATTGCTTTTTCCCTTCAAAAAGCGGGGAAATTAAACACTCTCCAAAGTCCTACACATTGCATAAACAATAGCCAACACTTTAACCCATTAGAGGTTAGCCAAATGCATGCATTCCTCGTAACAACGTCAACTTTCTTTAACAAGATTCAATATAAAAGATTTCTCTCTTTGTTTCTTGGGCGAACTACAAATGTGTGACATCCCCTCGGCTTCTAATCAATTGCCCTAAACTGAAAATCTTCTTGGTACAATTGTAGAGAAAAACTCCTCCTCCACCCACTTGGCATAAAATGCCAAAAAATTCTTGAACTTGACAAGGTACCTGCGGGTAACCTTGCCTCTCGGTCCTTTTTTCTCAATGTGCTACCCAATTTGTTCTACTTGCAGGATCTCCTCCGTTTCTTCTACCTTTGATGGCTCTTCTTGAACTGGTTCCCTGAGCTCTAGGACCTGATATTTTAGAAGACTCATGTCGAATTTCGACAGTGCATAAGAAAAAAGGGAGCAAGTGTTATAAGTCTGGCCAAAGACTCTTGGTCCATTGTGAATCTTCCAATCCTCTAGTAGTTCCTTTTTTTTTTCGCAAAAAGTAGTGCTAGTTATATTGCTTGAAAACGAGAGTACAAGAGGGCCTAAAGGCTAGCGGGCTGCAATCACAAAATGGATACAGCCCGAGGAACCAAAATACTAATTACAAGCCTCTCGGGGCATAATCATCGGAGAGTGGACAAACAGGCACGGTGGGGGGGAGTAATGCCACTGAAGACTCTGAGCAGAGTGCTGGAAGAACAGCTCTCGGTGGTCCCAGTTGCGAAGGAAGCGCCGTCTCTTCTCCTTCCCTGCCCGGGACTCCCCCTGAATGTGATCCCACTGACCCTTGAGTGTGTGAATGATCGTGCTCCAAATGTCTGCTAGGGTCTGGGTAGCAGAAGAAGCCTGATCTTCTAAGGTCTGCGCGCATCTGGAAGTCCAGATATGCCAGCCTGCAATGCTCCTTATGATCTCCCAAACTGGGTGCCTAGTCATCGCTCCTGCATCTGTCTCTATCAGATGCCAAGGGAAGCTCTCCATGTATGCCCAGGTGGCCTGCGTGATGAAGAAAACTGGATCCTGCCTAGAGAACTCATAAGCCATCCTCTAGTAGTTCTAGTTAATATGCAGCTTCATTATTGGCTCATTGACCCGAAAAGGACTGTAATGCTAGGTATACAGCTTTGGAGATACCTTTCTTCCCTTTAAGGAAGTCTAGCTTTCTCAAACTCGGGGAGTACCCAATCTCCTATGAGAGTGGTGCACTGCGGAAGCATACATCAAAGAGAGAGGAGAGAATCGACATAAGCATGAGGCAATGGCAATTGTATATACCAAAGAGGAGGAGGAGAATGTAGAAGATGTTGAACAAGAGAGGAGGGCAGGGACTTTTATAGGCCTGCCAAGTGGCTGACCCAAGGGCAGCCAGGTGGGCGACCCAGGGTTAGTCAACTGACCAAGGTTAGGCCCTAAACTGGGGCCCTACAACATGGTCCATGCAGCCCTCCCTAAAGGCCTCTACACACAAGGAAACCTATCCTAAATAGGGCGGGCATACCCACAAATCAGCCTCCACTCACTAAGAGATGCACATAACTCCCATACCCTCCCTGTAGCTCATGGTGAGCACAATAATTTGAAGAAGCAAGTCGATGAAGATGCAACCATGGGCCCTCCAGCACCGGCATATTGGATTCACCTTGGTGAGAGCACCAAACAACTTGCATCCTCGAACCAAAATGCCACCTCGAACAAAAAAGGAATCTTCCTCAATTGTGATCTCCCAAGCCAATCACATTAAGATTCCAGTGGGGTATAGTGCTCTGTGGTACACACCACAACCTCTATCCTCCAGTGAGCACATCACATACGACAACTCCGTACTTCAAACACCGGGACACACCAGGTCTGTAGTATCTAAGACGAAGCGTAGTAAAAACCGTAAGAGATTACGGACCTATAAGCATTGTGAGAGAAAGAGACAAGTCTGCAAAGACTCGACTGTTTTGGCGCATACATGATAGAAAAGGTCCTGCGATCTAAGAGAAGAACACATAGATTTGTCTTTAGTTGAAGACACTTGTTGTTGACCTTGATAAAAGAACGACTATGCCCTCTGATATTTCCATTGGTGGTCATCTTTTTATTTTTGGTGATTGCAGTTTTCATATTTGGTTTCGCACAGTATCCTCCCTAAATGGCGACAGCATTATTTGTTATATGGACTGACAGTATCCTTTGTGGATGGAAGTATTTTTTTCCCTACTTAGTTCAAGGGGGGATTGTTGGTGATTTCTCCTATATGGACCGACAGTATCCTTTGTGGATGGAAGTATTTTTTCCCCTACTTAGTTCAAGGGGGGATTGTTGGCATTTTCTTGTGTTTTGGGGTGAATCTCGTAGGGGGGTTCATTTAGCATTAAAGTTCATTGGAGGATTTATGCTTGTGCCCCTTGTCACTTGTGTTGTCATGACAAGAGAAATTACTAATCCGTGATTAGTAGATATTAAAACATTATTATATATTATACACCAACGGTGTAACATGTATTTGTATTTATGATGGACACCGACCGATTTGTTATGGCGGTGGATCATCTCAGTAGATAGGACTAGTCAAGCTAGAGCCACTATCGAATTTGGACATGTGACACTTATTCTATTAATAAAAATGTGCACACACGTGTCTAGGTCCTAGGGGCAATAGGAAATGAAGGGTGCATTCAATGGTAGATGCATGGGTCATAGGCTAAGGGTAGGTGTAAATGGGAAGATGGAACTTGAGTGATCTCAAGGGACATTAATGAAAGGGTATCACCCTTTCATTGTAAATCTCAAGTAGCATTCTCTCTATTCACCTTGCATTCATCCGCTATCTCTCACACACCTTGCAGAAACAAGTACTCTCACGAGGGCGCTCTTCCCCATTGAAGGGCCAATTGGCATTCAAATTCTGCATGCATTGCACACATTTGCATTGTGGAGAAGTCTGGTTCTTCACATGTACGTGGAGTTCTCTACGTTGGCATCTAGTGCTGGCTTTTCATGACAAACCGGTTCATGGTGATTGAGATTGTTCTTGGAAGTATCCCCAATCTTCTCGTGCACGTGCACGTCCCTTGAAGCCTCATGAGAGTCACTTGGCTCTTGGATTGGTGGACAGTGCTGGAGCTCTTGGAGGCAGTGGATTGCAGGCAGTAGGGTCCAAATAATCCCCTATATAACATACAAGGTGTTATGACCATGTGTCCTTTCTACTCTACCTATATGAGAGGAGCTAGTGTAGCTCTTGGCATGTCTTGCAGCTCTTCTGGTGGAGTCTGTGTAGAAGTTTCTTTTGTCCTCTGTGGAGACATGCTACACATGTTGTAGAAGTCCTACATCAGCTTGTGTGGCGATCTTCAATTTTACATGAGTGTGTCTATCATATTATGGAGTAAGTTTTTAGTGTTTTGTGTCAAGAGCCTTTCTCACTTAGTCGTGGGTCTTTCACCAGTCATGTAAGCCACAACATGCCCCGTAGGGATGAGTGGCAATCTCAGATTTTAATGAACTATCTATTAGTGTGATTTGGTTCTTGGGTCTTCCATATGCTATTCAACATTTCATGTGAGATCTTTTCCAAGTACATACGTGGATATTTATTCTCTAAAATCCTACATATAACACTTGCTCTCATTCTTCTTGTGCACTGAAGAAAGTGCTTCACCAACTGAAGTACCACCTGGAGTGATCCTGAGATTTCCCTAGGAGACAAGAACTGATTCACGTTCAAACTTCAGTAGCATGCTATGGGCAAAGACTTTGCTTTGTGTTTCTCAGGTGTTGAGGCACAGGAGATTGTGAAAGACTTCCTCCTAGGCATAGGGGAAAGTCTTGGTGCTTCTTTAAAGCTCGTTTGTAGGTTACCAGAAGGAGAACCCAATAAGCCTATTGAAGCCTTCACGGTGGAGACTGGGACATCCACAAGTCAAAGGATTATATCATTGCTAGAGGATTACTCACTTGAGAGCTTATTTGGAGCTCAAGGTCCAGGACTTCTGGGCCTTGGAGATCTGTGTGGATCAACCGCTGGGATCTCATTGTTCAAGTGGGTTACTTGGTTATGAATATTGCCAAAGTGAAGTCCGGTTAAAACAAACCTTGGGAGTGTGGTGTTGTAGGCCATCCTTTGCTGGTTCTAGTGATGCCCTATAGGCCATGGTATGTGCCTTGTAGGCATAAGTGTAGGCACTTATTGTGTTAGTGCCTTCTATGCCACATAGGACACATAGTCCTATGTGACACCTAGGACACTTAGTCCTAGGCCTAGATACAAGTACTTTGTACTTGTGTTTAGTAATGTTATCCATCTATCTAAGTTTGTGTGACTATCATCTTCGACTCGTCCTGTACTGCATACACTCTCTCTCTCTCTCTCTTTCTCTCAATTGTACCTTCAGTGGTATCAGAGCGCTCCTGGATCTGTTCTCCTACCTCCGAATCTGCATTACACACAGATTCCAAGAAGTTGCGCTCCATCCGTACAATCCGTACGATTGTACGGACTTGCATACAGATTCCTGCAGTACCCGTCGCACCTGCTCCGTCGTACCTACACGTTGTACCTGCACGACGCTGCATCGCTGTACTGCATTCCTGCTTCGCCGTACCTTCCGTACGTATTCCGTATTCTGTGTCATCACGTACCTTGCATTCCTGCTTCACCGTACCTTCCGTACGTATTCCGTATTCTGCGTCATCACGTACCTTCAGTGGTAGTTCGCCGTACGCCGTACCTGCAGTAGTGCGCAATCGTACTTTCAGTGGTACCACGCATTAAGTACTTTGCTGTACTTTGCCGTACTACCTTCCTCCCGCTGTACGGAATCAGCATCTACAGTGACAGCCGTACGCTCTTCTCCGTACAGGTGTACTAGCTCCGTATGATCATCTGCTCCGTACGTACACCTGCAGATCAACCGTCGTGCGAATTTATCTACAGGGCTTTTGCAAGACATTGCAAAATTTGGGGCTTTCACACATTTGCCCTCTTTTTGGCCTATTTGCCCTAAATAAATTTGGGCCTTTTGCCAAATTTGCTGTTTTTGCATCAGATTGCAGTACATTAAATCAGATTGCAGGACATTCAGTTACATTTGCAGGACATTGAGTCAGATTTGCAGGATATTGAGTCAGATTTGCATACATTGGGTCACATTTGCGAAATTTCAGCAAGATTTGGGGCTTTTCTGAATTTGCCCTCTTTTTGGCTTATTTGCCCTCAATAAATTTGGGGCTTTTGCCAAATTTGCTGTTTTTGCAGCGAACATTGCCTGTCACAGTCACATTTGGGTCAGATCTGCATTTGCCCTTTGATTTGGGTCAGAAAGTTGCAGATATTTGCTGTCATTTTTGGACAGCCAGCTTATTGCAGTGATAGCCTTGAGGTTTTTTGGTTTTCAGGTCTTTTACAAGTTATCACAGTTGCTATGGCTGGGAACAATCAAGATTTATTTGGAGTTCTTCGTGAAGATGATAAGTTGGATGGCACCAACTATCCGATGTGGTCTTATCTCATGAAACATATTCTTGTTGCAAAGCATTTGTGGAATATTGTTTCTGGGGCTGATCTGAGGCCAGCCAATCCTTCAGTGGTTGTTTCTACTGCTGCACCTTCTGCAGGTGGTACTACTTCTGATGCCTTTTCCTCTAGCACTTCTGCTGTTGCTCTTCCAACTCAAGAACAGTCTAGATGGGATGCAAGAGATGCAAATGCACATTCATGCATTGCTTTATCATGCAAGAGAATCATTATTCCACACATCCGTTCTTGCAGGACAGCAAAGGATGCTTGGGATAAATTGGCTTCTCTATATCCGATTCGCAATGAAGCTCGTGTTGCATATTTGAGAAGGCAATTACAGGAAGTGAATATGAATGAAGGTGAGTCAATGGATGCATATTTGACAAAGGTCAAGGACCTCATGGAACAGCTTGCCAACATTGATGAAGTGGTGCCAAATTCACAGCTTGTCAGTACTACATTAAATGGACTACCAGATACATATCAAGGGTTTGCTACAACCCTTCGATTAGTGGCCATGGGTAATCCAGACCACTATTCTTTTGATCAGCTTGTTACTTTGCTTTTGCAGGAAGAGCAAAGTAGAGCTAACAGACAAGCAATTATTCCTGATCATGCATTTGCTTCACAGCAAACAGGAAGAGGCAAGGCTCCCAAGCCTATGGGCAAGCCAAAATCTGCACACAGCAGCTGCAATTCCTCTACGCATAGCAGCTGCAATTCCTCTCATGCATCTAAAAATACAGCAGATAAGGGAAAGAAGAAAAGATGCAATTATTGTCACAAGCCTGGACATGACATTTCAGAATGCAGGAAGCGCATTGCTTCGGAGAAAAAGAAAGCAGGATTGACAGCTAATGCCTCACATGCCATTGAATCCCATGAGCCTGCAGATGCTTCACATGCACATGCTCTTCAGGATGATTGGGCATGGGCTGTCCATTGCTCATTTGATCCCTCCAAAGCTGATGCACTTTTTACTTCTAATGATGCTCAGTCCTGGTACTTTGATAGTGGTGCTTCCAAGCATGTCACATCTTGCAGACAGTTGTTTCATTCTTTAGCTGATGCACCTCGAGGGGGGACTGTTACATGTGCCAATAATGCTTCATATGCTGTAAAAGGAGTTGGAGATGTGCAGCTCACATCCATTTCCAGTCATCCTGTCACTCTGACAAATGTTCTTTTTGTGCCTGGAATTGAAGTCAACTTGATTTCAATTTCAGCAATTGCTACTTCAGGTTTCAGAGTAATTTTTGATGGCTACAGATGCCTAGTATATGATCTTCGTGATGACAATGCCATAGTTCTCACTGGCACCTTGCGAAAAGGGCTTTATCACCTTGATCATCATGCAGCTGCACTTTACACCGAAGCATTGGCTATTTCAGATTCACAGCTTGCTGAAACTCATCTGTGGCATGAGAGAATGGGCCATCTAAATTATAGAGCTCTTGCAAAGCTGCATTCACACCAGATGGCTAATGATGTACCTCAGACTCACACAGTTTCTAAACATGTGTGTGAGGGTTGTCTTTTGGGTAAGATGCATCGATTTCCTTTTCAAAAGAATTGTCCAAAACTCTCACAAAGGAAATTGCAGCTAGTACACAGTGATGTCTGTGGCCCAGTGAGGACAAATGCCATTGGAGGATACAAGTATTTCATGACTCTCATTGATGATTTCACAAGGTATTGCTGGATATATCCTTTAAAGGCCAAATCTGAAGTTTTCTTATGCTTTCAGAGATGGCTGAATATGGTTGAGAATGAATCAGGCTGCAAGCTTGTCACCCTCAACACAGATAGGGGGGGTGAGTATATGTCAAAGGAGTTTGATGCATTTCTTTCTTCATGGGGCATTATTCACTCATGCACTACTCCTTACACTCCTCAGCAGAATCCTGTTTCTGAAAGGAAAAACAGGTCCACAATGGAGATGGCCAGATGCATGCTCAAGGCCAAGTCTTTGCCCAATAAATTTTGGCTTGATGCAGTGATGTGTGCCAACTATGTGCTGAATAGATCACCTACGCGGGCATTACAGACTATGACACCTTATGAAGCATGGAAAGGCAGGAAGCCTTCACTTTCACACATGAAAGTTTTTGGGTCTCTTGCGTATGTTCATGTACCATCTCAGTTGAGACATAAGCTTGATGACAAGGCAATCAAATGCATATTCATTGGTTACAGCCAGGAGAGCTGAGGGTATCGGTTATATCAACCAAATACTGGGAAGATTATTGTCAGTAGAGATGTGATCTTTGCTGAACATTCATCTTCTCCTCTTGTGGACTGCAAAGCAAAGCCAGATATTGACATGTTTGATGCCTTTGAATCTTGGTTACCTCTACCATCATCAGAAGAAGATTTTGAGCAGCAACATGCGCCTCCTGCAGGCCCTCCACAAAGCAATAATCAGCCTCAACCTCATGCTGATTTGCAGGCTTCTCTTCCGGCACCAAATGATCCCATTACTCATGATGCAGTCCTTGAAGAAAGAGCTGTTAATAGACAGCAAAGGCAAGTTCCCAGATGGCTTCTTGATACATCGAGGGACAGCAAACAAGATCAGCCTTTTGCTGCCCGGACAAGATCAGGGAATAGACAGCATGGTCACTTTCTTGAGTTTGCACTCCTTGCTACAGCTTGCAATGAAGAGCCTTTGTGCCATAAAGATGCTTTTGACAGCAAAGAGTGGATGGATGCAATGAAAGCTGAGTTACAATCTATTGCCAAAAATGACACTTGGGAATTAGTAGATCTTCCACCTGGCAAGCATGCCATTGGAACGCGTTGGGTCTACAAATTAAAAAGAAAATCTGATGGCAGCATAGATCGATACAAAGCCCGTCTTGTTGCAAAAGGGTATGCCCAACAACAAGGCATTGACTTTGAGGAGACATTTGCTCCCACATCCAGGATTACTACCATTCGATGTGTCATTGCCATTGCAGCCCATCATCATTGGCAAGTGCACCAACTTGACATCAAGACTGCCTTTCTTCATGGGGATCTGCAGGAAGAAGTCTATGTCACTCAACAACCTGGTTTTGAGGTTGTTAATTCTGAAAATAAGGTATGCCGGCTTAGAAAAGCCCTTTATGGTTTGAAGCAGGCACCCAGGGCATGGTATGCCAAAATTCATGCACACTTACTATCCCTTAGTTTTCAGAATAGTCCCACAGAACCCACTCTTTATTTCCGTGGGAGTGGATCTGATTTTTTAGTGCTGATTTTATATGTGGATGATATGCTTATCACGGGCCCCGATACTCAGCATATTGCAGCTTTCAAAGCTGATTTGCAGCAGATTTTTGACATGTCAGACATGGGACGGCTCCATTATTATTTGGGCATTCAGTTTGATCATGTTGAGGGGGGTATCATGATGTCTCAGTCCAAGTATATTGGACAGCTCCTTGATCGTTTTCAGTTTGAGGATTGCAAGCCAATCTCTACTCCAGTGGACCCTGGCTTCAAATTCTCAGCTCATGATGGGAGCCCACCATGTGATATCACTCTTTATCAGTAGGCTGTTGGATGCCTTATTTATTTATGTCACACCAAACCTGACTTGCAGTCCTGACTTGCAGTATGCAGTATCTCAGCTCAGCAGATTCATGCACATGCCCAGTTCACAGCATTGGCAGGCGCATTGGCAGGCAGTGAAAAGAGTCTTCAGATATCTCAGAGGCACTCAGGATTTAGCCCTCTTCTATGGTGATCAGGGTTCACTTACCATGCATGCTTACACGGATAGTGACTGGGCAGGATGTTCCGACACCAGAGCGTCACATACTGGCAATTGTTTTTTGCTTGGCAATTCATGTATTTCTTGGCTCAGCAAGAAGCAACCGACAGTTGCCACGTCTAGTTGTGAGGCTGAGTACAGGGCAGCCTTCACCGCTACAGTAGAGTGTGTTTGGCTTCGACAGTTACTTACAGATCTTGGTATTTGCCAGACATCCTCCACTATTGTCTACACTGACAGCCAGAGTGCTTTGGCCATTGCGCGTAACCCAGTGTTTCATGCGCGTACCAAGCATATTGAAGTTCACTATCATTATGTTCGGGAGCGGTTGTCAGCAGATGACATAGAGTTGTCCTATCTTCCCACAGAGGACAACATCGCAGATATGTTTACAAAGGCACTTCCTCGTCCCAAGTTCGAAGTCTTCCGACAGGCTTTACACTTGGTTCCCTTTGTTACATGATCTGACATTCCTTGTACATTCATAGGTGGCTATATCCTTTTGGATGAAAATGTGCCACCATGACCAGAAACTACCAGGTATTCTGAGACGTTTCCAGAATACTTCAGCCCATCCCACGGAGGGGGGTTTGTAGGCCATCCTTTGCTGGTTCTAGTGATGCCCTATAGGCCATGGTATGTGCCTTGTAGGCATAAGTGTAGGCACTTATTGTGTTAGTGCCTTCTATGCCACATAGGACACATAGTCCTATGTGACACCTAGGACACTTAGTCCTAGGCCTAGATACAAGTACTTTGTACTTGTGTTTAGTAATGTTATCCATCTATCTAAGTTTGTGTGACTATCATCTTCGACTCGTCCTGTACTGCATACACACTCTCTCTCTCTTTCTCTCAATCGTACCTTCAGGTGTTTCACAGGATTCAGGCTGTTCTTACATTTCAAGAGGGACAGCTGGATACTGTTTGAGCCAAGGTTGCTCGAGAATGCTAGTGGATTCATGAACGAGAATGGTGGTGCCATTGACCTTTGGTACTACCTGGATTGTACCTGTGTACGATGATGGTTTGCTTAGCGCCAGGACCAACCTGGAGGAACAAGAGCGGCGGGTTCAAAGACCAATGATCGAAGACATCTTCAACTTGTTCTTGAGTGCTACTCAATGGGAGTTAATGGAGCATCTACATCGATGTGTGGGTGTTGGCCCATGGTAAGTCGTCGGTGAGAAGACAGAAAGAAAGAAATGAAAGCTTATTAAAAGTCTTCGAAAGACTGAACAGTCTATGAGACTGAAATAACCTGATACAACGACCTGAAAAGGTGGACAACAGCATGCAGGCTGCCATGTGGGCAGCATGGGCAGTAAAGGATGTTGTGCGGAGGCCTTGGAGCAGGGACAGGACTGCGGCAGATGCAGCAGCAGCCTAGAGCAGAGAAGGCCCTGCAAGGACAACCAAAATGGGCTGCCAGGGCCAGGTTATAGGCATGCAGACAGACCCACAGATCTGCACAGAGAACAGATGCAGCTTGAGCAGAATAGCAGGTCGGGGAAGACAGGAAAGCAGCAGAAGACAAGCGCAGACTGTACAGCTGCCAGGCGCAGGTCTATGGGAAGACTTATGTATGTAGTCTGGGTCGGGTCAGTCTCCAGACTGGTCGGCCATGCTCCAGACTGAGTCAGCTGAGTTGGCAGGGCATCCAGACCTATATAAAGAGCCCCCGAGGGGCAGTTCAGCCATTCAGTGTTGGAGACTCTGGTCCCTCAGATTGGGCTGCATACACACAGTAGCAGGGAGATCCAGAAGTACCTACAAACAAGCCTCAAAACAGGCTACCATACCACAGCAAAGGAGGACAGAAATTAAGGGAGACTTGTGCCTCACCATTGGCTGCAGACAGAAGCAGCAAGGAGGTCAACGATCAAGGAGCAAACAATGCCTCACCATTGACCATCCACCGGCGGAGGAGCAAGGAGGTGTGTTTGTGAGGCATCACTACGCAGCCCATTGAAGTTCTAGGAGAGCACGCAGGCTGACTGTTCTGAAGGTGCCATGAGGAGGTAGGAGAACAGTTTTTGTAGTGAGAGGGGTCCACATCTAGGCAGCACCTTGCTGCTACATGGTCGCATGCTGTGCACACCTTTGTACAAGTTTTTGTCGACCTTTGGATCAATATATATTTATTGTTTCTACTCTCTTTGCATAGTTCCATAACTATCTGCATCTCTCTCTATGCAGTTGTACACATTACGGAAGAAGTGAGATTTGAAATAGCACTGTAAGGTTTCTGAGCATACGCTTTCGTATCCTTCCGCTGTGGGACAGTGTTGGCTGTAGCAAGTAGCCTCCACTTCTGTTTTCTAAGAATTCCAAGTAGTCGGCCACCTCAGCCCTCTAGTGGCCTCACCTCCACTCAAGGTCTTTTAAATGATCTTGGATGGGAAGGTGTTTCAGCTCACTATGAACAATTTTTCCACTCCACTTTTATTTGAGCACTACACCATGCAAAAGGAGGGAATGGTGGGCATGGAAATTCCTGGCTAGTTACACCTTGATTTGCAGTAATACACAACACACAGGAGTAAGGGGAGGAAAGAGGTGGTTGGGATGCAAATGTGTGGGTCTTTCAAGTCTTCTACACATAAATCCCAAGAAACTTTCAAGATTTCTGAATATCAGAGAGCTTACCCTGTTGACTCACAAAGCGCAGAAATTGTATTATCCATTGTGACTCCATGATGCATGAGGCCACCGTTCGCGTGACTGACTGAAGGTATCCTACCAGCAATTTTCACATTTATTAAACAGTCAGTATAAGCAGATGAAACAAACTGAGTCAAAGCAGTGCCTAAATGAGCAAGAAACAATGCAGCAACAATCCAAGGAATGCAAACTGGTCCCTGGTTAGAACGGACTCCTAACTAAGCACATGCATGGATTGGGAATTTACATGGTCCTCACCCAACGAAGTGATGTTTACAATATGTGTAGGCCCATTTCGCTAATTGAGCTCCAAAGAAGCACACTGATGTTGCTATTCTCCAAAAAGGGAAGGGAGGAGGGGGGGGCTGGTTGGCGTTGTCAAAGGGAGAGGACTGAAGAGGGGGAACAAGGCCAAAGGCAATAAACAAGGACAACAAACAAAAGGGGGTAACAGAAACTGTTGGACAATAATAGAAAACGAAAACAAGAACAATAAATGTTTGACTTACACAACACAGTGGCAAACATAGAGGCAGGAAAATGAGCCACAACAGTTGCAACCTGCAGACGGCATAGAAATACACAAAAGGTTGCCACGAGAAAGAAATACAGGGAATAAGTCAGGTGAGAAATATTTGCAAAGGATGAATAGCTGAGAACAGATTGCCAGAAATTAGGGGAGTCACGACGATGAGGGGCTGAGACAGTGCACAAGCAGCAGGGGGGACGAGGTCCATGTCCTGAACGAGTCAAGAGCTACTTCTTACACATGAAGCCATTGTTTTTCAACCTCATCCCAGTTGGCCATACCACCTATTATGTAGTATTTACATGAAAGCTGTTTCAGCGTCAGCCATTGAATTTGATGTACCAAGTTGAGAGCTCTCAGTTTCACCATTTTCTCATCTCCTTGTTTAATTCTGTATTTCCAGCTGCCACGAATTATACATGAATGATGAGCAGGATGCTTCTCGTGCACTTCTCCACAAAAATGCATTCATTCAATTTGCATGTATATGTTTGGTTTATAAATATGCTTGTAAAGAGCAGTATCATGGGACCTTTTCAGCAAATTTCCCAAGGGATCCAAGACAACACGCAGACCAAAAGCTCCAACGAACGAGGCCAAGCCACATGCATGGCACGTAAACAAATCCCAATCCAATACAGATGTAGGGCATTTCTTTTGCCATGAACAAGACTTATGCAATCAATCATAGAGTCTAAACAATTTGAAACATAACCTGACCTTTATCAATGAACTGAAGCCTGAGAACTCAAATAACTGTAATTAGGAAGTGCCTTTATAATCTGGTCAACTGATCAGTACCTTAGGACTGTTGCAAACACCCTTTGATCCCATCTAAACGGCTGTATCACCAGCTCTGCTCCAATTGGTGCAGGAGTACTTGGAAGTGAGCTTTGAGAGATTGCTGGAATTACTCCACACTACAATATCAAACAGCAATTTGTTGAAGCATTATTCTATTTGCCTAGCCAAAAGAGTTCATGAGAATTTTCAGAAGCCAATCTCAGTATCAGCTTTAGTATCGACAGATAGGATTCATATGACTCTGAAAACATAGCTCTCAAAGATTACCCACTCCCCAGAAAATGAAAGAATAAATAAAAGCCAACTTCCATGTTTGCAGATACAAAAGTGCAAAACTGCTAAATTCATCAAGCAGGCAATTGCTGAAAAGAAGACACCTCATACAGAGGTACATAGACATTGCAAACAAACAAGGAAATACACTTAACATCCATTATGTTGAGCCATTACATTTCTCATCACCATAAGACGCACTCTAGAATTCAATAGAATAAAGTTTAATTTTTGGCAAGAATTATTTTCCATGAAAGGCCATCTGACGTGTTTTTTCTTCATCTAGAAGGTCACGATGCTACATTTACTAGGAGAAACATTCCAAACCACAATTTGAAACTAAAGGTGAACAAATTCACCTATGTATTATGATGCTTGGAAGTCTCACCTCACCTCTCATTGTATGATGTACAAGTTATAAGATGCACGCTGCAACATGTTCCCATGTGCATGAGCACATCGCTTATCATTTCCAAACTGCACAAGCGAAACATACAAGGGCCACATCCATAGTTTAGGGGATAGAACTTTTCTGGATGTTGTTTCCCTAAGCGCTTCATTTCATGTAAAATGAAAAGTAGGAAACCACAATTTCAAAAGTCAGGTCATTCACATTCATAATTTGTGGAGATACCAAAACTCCACAAAGTCAACCATAAAAAGCCACCCTCTTTTTAAAAACTACCAAATAGCACTTCAAGCTGCAACTCAAATTTTTTATATGGGTGTGTTCATGGTTGCCACACCCTATCCTCCCCACTCACCACACCCTAGAGCTCTCCACAACCTCGCTTCAAGTAGGGGCGATGCTGCTCAGCCCCCCCTTCCCCCCCCTTCCTCTCCTCCTTAGCTCCCTCTTTTGGCCAGACCTCCTCGTCGGTAGGGTGTTGGTGTGAGGTGGTTTCCCTTGCTTCCTTTTGCCAATCGGCCCCTCGGCCAATGACAATGAAGGGACTGCCACTCCCATCAACTCATTGGAGGGTTGCTGGAGAGCGATCCACCCCTGGTCTATTGTTATTTGGTGTGCCTCTTTTTGCCACAATTGTGTTCGGTGATCTATTCTCCTCCAAAAGGCTTCATGGGTTCAATCCCTCGGGTTTTGTTGTGGCACATGTGCTCATGTTGGAGGAAAGCATCTTGAATTCGTCTTGATAGGGGCTACTTCACAGGGTCCAGAGCAAGGCTTCATCTTCTAGAAGCACATTATTGTGTGGTTTTTTCATTGGGATTTCAAAGGTTGCAATAATTTCTCTCCGCTTCTCCGCTTCTATCTTTGGGCTTTTTGTAGAGGTTTTGGGATGGAGATTACTCTCCCACCTCTATTGTAAATCATACTTTGGTACTCTGTCATTTCTAGTACAATATATCATGTTTCACTAGAGAAAAAATACCATGTAAAGGAGATAAAAAGTTTTAATCCTTGGTCTAGTGAAATCAAGGCGGAAGGGAAGGAACTACGAGAAAAAGAAACAAAAATAGAATTCACTGTAACCCAAGAAAACGTTTCTAACATGCAAAACACTTAGAAACGTTTCTAGACGAAACACTTTGCCGAAACGGGGGAAACGCCCTAGTACAAGTTGTCACCTGTGTTTTGACTCTTTTAAGAGTGCTCAATGTGTATATGCATATTTGAGAGCTCTTTTCAAAGCGAAAGAGAATCTGGAGATAATTATTTATGTTTTATATACAATTCATATAAAATACATTTTTAAAACCCGTTTCTAGACGAAACACTTGGCAAAATCTAGAATGACTATGATAGAATTCCCTAATATTTTAAGAGAGAGTGATAGTATTAAACCAAACAACATATATGACATAAAGAAGTACAAAATTGATGAGTAATCTTAAGAAGATGTTACAGTGAGATGATACAGAATGTTCATTCAATCCTATTCTTTTGAAATATTGATAGAGTACCACTTCTCACTAACAAGAATCACTATCCAATCTTACGGAGACATTACAATGAAAATGAATAAGAAAGTGTTCATCCCATCCCATTCTCATGAGATCTTGACCCAGTGTTCTTGTCTTTTTATAAGCCCAAATATATGAGCAGTGAGTAGCGTGTGACAATCATCCTCAAAGCTAAGTTTTCCAACCTCGGGGGAGGAGAGTGAGAAAGAAAAGAAAGAAAGAAAGAAAGTTTAGTAAAGTCTTCGGAAGACTGGTGGGTCTATGAGACTGTGAGAAACCTAATACAAGCACGCTGAAAGGGTGGAGCTACTATCGAGCATCAACACCCATAATCATCATCAAATAATCTGTCATCACAATACAAAGTGAAATATGCTCCAATGTAATGACTATGGTCCACTCCGTTCCCCCTGATCAAGAGTGGGGGAGCAAAAGCATAAAACCAGAGATGGAATGCTACCGGCTTCCTGTGGGCGTAGTCCTGCACACTCTCCTAGTCATAGCTCTACGTCTAACAAGGGCGACCGTGACCCCTGTCGGTCGTGCTCCCACTATGAAGAAGGAGGGAATGTCCCCAAGCATAATCTGTGCGTCAGAACCATCCGCCTGAGCTGTCGTGTCACTTGTTCTAGATCTCGAGAGCCTGTATGGTCCGCTTGGAAGAACTCCGTGATCATGCTCTGAGAAGAGTCTACCATGTCTCTGTGATCAAAGTAGGTGCTCACGATGTCCAACTGTCTCATGAATGAACGCGGCCAAGCATCTCTGATCTGGAAAAGAGAGTAGCTGGGATAACAATCCGGAGCTATCTCTGAATAGACATAGAAGCGTCCCTAAATCTCATAGTATACTAGGCATTTGAAAATGAAATACTCCTCAGACTCAATCTCTTGTAGACCACATAAGGTGCATACACGTCTCTCCCTGGGTAAACGCTCTGCTCGGCCACTCTAAATACGGAGTCTATGTGAAGAGATCCAAACTGCCCAATAGATGGGGTAAATAAATCCATGTATATCCCGTTGGGTCAATAAACCCCTAATCTAAGATAGGTAGGCAATGATCTCTATAGAAGTTGAGCTTCACTGGGAGCTCACTCGGTTCCAACAAGGTGCAGAATGTGTGTAGCTGTAGAAGACCTTCACGTATGACCTAGTTGACCTTGTGATACCATAGTGGGGAGAATGGTGCATCAATGTTGTACTGGAAGGGGGGAAGTCTATCCATGTGAAGCCCCAGTCGCTGAAACCACCTCACTAAATGTGCAAACCAGCACCTCTGGTCACCTTCATCTGATAGAGCCATAGAAGAGGACAATCCTAGCCATGATAATCTGTTGCGTCCAAAGGAGCAATCCCCATATGCCCGGACTCGAGATAGATAGGTGATGACCTGAAATGTTGCATCGAATTGCAATGGAGATGATCCAAACTCAGCTTGGATGATCTAATAAGGAGCTGGCAGCTTGCTGTGAATCATCCGTGATAACATGAGTACCTGTAGTCTCTCCACGTGAGCCCTTAGTATCTGACAAATCTATCCCCCAACAAGGGCTGCCATACATGCCCGCTGGTCAGACCAAGGAGTCAAAAAGTAAGCAATTGGTCCGTGGGTCTTGAAAGTGTGAGCGGAAGCACTGTCTCTCTATTCTGGCCAATGAGGCATGCCCTCTGCTCAAGCGAGCCTGCATCACCGATCTCATGATGAAAATAGGTCCGGAGAAGATAACCCCCAAGTATGTGTATGACGAGACAATCTCGACGGTGACCCATCACAGGTAAACTCCTCCCGATGCATAGCGATCCGAGATGTATTGAAGATGTGCATCTACAACAGTAAATATGTCACATTGTTATGCTCGCCAGAATCTCCCATGAAGTATCCACAAAGGCATGTGCATGTCTATAAGGAGACCTAGGAACGTCACCTAGATAGCATGATCCACAACCAAATGTCATTGAACCGAGAGAGACCAAGAAGAGTCATGTCACTCATAAAACACTTAAGGCCCCGAAAGAGAAAGCCAAGCCACTGAGCCCAAAGTCATGAACAAGGGAAACAGAATAAAGGTGCTCAATAAATTAGCAATCCCCTTTTAGACGATCCTCACTTGTCTGCAGTCCCATAAGCAATGCAAAATAGACTTCTTGGGAGAAAAGGTTATGAATACAAATAGCGTCAGCCCTGAACATGGACCCCCACTAGTTCACTGCAATCGCTCCACGAATACAAAGCCAACACGGAAGAGTGATTTTTCTATTCCTGAGGGATTTTCAAAGTCTTTTCCAAAAGGATTTCTACAAGTCACCAGAAATCTGTTTCCAATCTCGAAGGCTGAGCTGAAACAACCTGGGTTTATTAACCATGTAATGAAAGAAGAAGAGGCTCTTCTCTCGTCCATATAGCTAAATCCTCCATGCATCCAAGGAAATACGATCTACATTAGGGTCTAGATACCACCTTGAAGCAAAAAGGCACTGCTTCATATGACATACAACCCTGACAAGCTGAAACGCAATATTGATACGAATATCATCCATACGCCCGGACAACTTGCCCCTAGAATGAACATCAAAGGCCAAGGTATCCACGTCTGATCATTGTAGTCTTATAACATGAAGTGGGATCCCTGATCTCATAAGGCCCCAAGCCAAGTAGACCGATTACTAATTGGAATCTACAATGTTTTTGAAATCCTTCCAAGAACCCACAAAGGAAGCAGAACCTCTGTCCCATCTAGACCATTGCATATAATGAGAAGAACCAAGTGGTCTCCCATGATCATCATGTATACTATCATTCCACATGACAGGCTGCCTATCAATCTCTTCCCCGAAGAAAGATGAAACTGTCCAAAGAGAGCTCCTGAAGTTGGCCCAAGCTTTCAAAATAGTGGCCATAAAAGCGAAGGAGTCCTGAGATGGACTGAGATAAAGGTCCACCTGAACTATCCATCCAGTGGAAGGAGAACACGACTGTATGCATAAAATGAAAAAATCCTTCCAAGGTTCATGTCCTTGCAATAGCCCTCTGATCACCACCTTGCACAATAAGACTTTACTCTGGAGGTCTAGATTTGACCCTCCTTCTTGTGTGGAGAGAATCAAAGTCTCCCAAGCCACCCTGGCTCCGGTGTTTGCTAAACCATCTAGTCCACTCCATGCCAAAATAATTGTGTGGTCTTTAAAGAATCCGCTTTGTCTTTTCTCTTATGCATAAGAGGGTCTTCCCATGATATATGGCTGTTGCGTATGTAGATGGGTAGTCGAGGGTGCGTAAAATAATGTGTTGCTAGACGGATGCTCCTTTCTTTTGTTAGTATCTATAACCATATACACTATTTATGTGGGTCTTCCCTTATAATCTTGGCTGTTATTTCCCATGCAGTGCTAATGGATCATGTTATCCCATTGAATCCTCGGGCCTCCTATGTGTTTTTTGGTGTTCCATATTGATTTTTTCAAAAAACCCTATATTTCTAGGACTTCATTCACTTCAGGCTCCCATGTCTCCACAGCTATAAAATGTATGTTCTTCATATTCCCTTGTTCAATGTGATGTCTAAGGACCATCCTCCCACGTTCCATATTTTGATCCTAAGGGTCTCGAGTCCCTATGTAGGCTTCCCTTTCCCTTTGTCTCTTTTTGTGATGATATCTTTTTCCGTCTCTCATGTATACATTCTTCCCCTCCTTTTCTGCATTTCTGAGCACCTCAGGGTTCTTGATCTTTTGGGAGTATTGGCTCCTTGTGGCTCCTTGTAAGGACCTCATTTACCCATCTTGAGTGCCCCTTGAGGCGTGCTTATGGTTCAACACTTCTAAATGGGACTATGTGTCGTAAATTATTCGTCTTGGCTTATCCTCTTTCTTCCCCTTTCTAAAGGCATCCTTCCATTTTATTGTTGAGATGTCCATTGTCTTTTGGAAGACGTGGGTAAGGACTTCATCCATGTCCTCATCAGCATTCTCTTCAACCCCCACAATTGGAGGTCGAGGATCTTGTCCTACTGCTCCTTATATCTTAGTGTGAAGGTTACCTCCTTCTGTTCTATTAGTGTAAAGGGGTGTGTGTGTGTGTGTGTGATTGTTGAAGCACAACTAGTTTATGATGTCATGCACGAATGATTTACAAACACAAGGAAAGAGTGGAAAGACTCTGTTCCATCGGTTGGTCTCATGGTTGAAGTGGATGAAATCGTGGATCCAGTTAGAGAATATGCAAAAAATGCAATCATTTTATTTTTCCCAGGTCGGATGCCACCTGCTGCAGAGGTAGGCAACTGGTTGACCTGCACATTGGTTGGCTCGTTTGTTCGTAAGGTACACTATGCAGCCAAAGGCTTTTTTGAGGTCATTATGGTAGATGAGATTCACAAGCAAATGCTTTTGGAACATTCGCTACTCTTTTTTGGGCAGCAAATGGTGCACATTTTGCCATTGTCCCCCACAAGGGATTATCAGGCTCTCATTCGACATTGATGTCCGGTCTGGGTTGAATTTGTAGACTTCCCACAATGCATGGCTTCACTCTTGCCTAAAATTGCAGCAACTTTAGGCAAAGTGGTTTGCCCACCGCGGCCTAATGGCAACTCTAATCAATTCTGCATTCTTTGGGATACTGATAATCCCACACCAGAGTCTTATTTGGTCACGGGGAGCAATGTTGACATGGGAAGTGCATTTTATAAATTGAAATGGGGATTATTTACAGGGGCTTGCTTTGAATGTAAAAAATTTGGGAACATGGCTTCGCAGTGTTTAATGAGTCAGCATAAAATGCCGCCTGCTACTTTGCCTGCTCAGATGCCCAATAAGGATGCTCCTGCCTCTATTGGGAATAAAAATGAAGGTAATAGACAGTTTTTGGTGAATCAGGATAAAGGCAAAGCCCCAGTGGTTTCAAATGGGAGTGCTTCTTCCCCTTCGCTTCTTGCTATTCAACCCTCAGCAAAAGGACCAAAAACTCCAATTGATGGATGGCAAAGTCCAAGAAAAGTTATTTCTGTTTGACGACCTCCACCCCCTCGCACTTGGAATGGTGCATCTTCTAGTGGAAACTCTCCAGAGGCCAACTCAGGAATTGGAATCACATGGGCTGTAGTGATAGCTAGCAGAACCCTCTTCCCTGAAGAAGAGATTGCTGCATTGCTGTCCAATCCTCAGGCAGACGTTTCTTCTCAGGAAAGAGGCCCTCACCCTGAGGTAGAAATGCAGGGTTGACATCCTAAAGGTTGCTGCTGTACATAACTGTCTTTTTCCTATAAATATCTGTAAATATGCTTGCTCATATCAAATGCCTTACCTTAAATGTTCAGGGGATGTGCGACAGTAGGAGATGGAAATCTGTGTGGCTGTATATCAATCAATTTCAGCCTGATATAGTGGCATTACAAGAACACAATCAACATGTCTATGCAGGAAAGACAGGCCATTACTGCGGCTATGATATCTTTTATGCTGGGGAGCACTCTTTCTGAAGTGTAGTCATTTTGATTAAGCATGCGCTTCAGCCAGTTATTGCTTTAAATGACAATCAAGGCAAATGGATTATTCTTCAATGCATCATTCAAGGCGAGGTATTTGAATTTGCTTTTGTATATGCACCCCAATCTTCTCGGGATAGAAGTACAATTTGGGATGCCATGCAATGATATCCATGGAGATATCATGCCTTTATATGTGGGGATTTCAATAATGTTCCACAACAGGGTGATGATACATCAGGAAATACCCATATGTTAACCCCTGAAAGGCATGCATGGTCTCAATTACTGATTCATCTTGATTTGGTTGATCTTTGGAAGGAATTGCAGCCTTTGTCACTTGGATACACTTTTCAACATAATGCCCTTTCTTCTTATCAAGCACGTCTGGATCACTGGTATAGTGTAGCTCCGCAACAAAATGATGATTTTACATGCAAAATGTGAGTTGACTATGCCTTTGTGCATTCAGATCATGCACCGTTATGGTTGAGGCTATCTTTTCATGATATGCCAGATGATAGACTGCCTCAAAGGCGACATCTGATTGTGAACAATAGCTATTTGCAGCATGTTGCTTTCAAGGCAATGGTTATTGAAGCCTATCAATCTCTGTCTTCTCAGAGCCACTTTGATATTGATAATGCATGGGATTCTTTTGTTTCCAAAATGCAAGTTGTAATTAGAGGTTAGGGCAAGTCTTACATGAAGACGCTAAGGGAAACTGTTGCTCAAGCTAACTTGACTTGCCAAGACCTCACTGAACTCAGTCACCTTCGTCCTTTGTCTTTGCATGAGCAAACAACACTATGCCAAGCTAAACATTGTCTCCAAATCAATGATCACAAGAAACTAGCTAAATGGGAGACCAGAGCAAGACAAAGAGCTTTCACAGATAAAGGCTGTTTTTCCAAACAATTTTTTAAAAGCTTGCATCAGAAGAGATTAAAAACAAACATTTGCAGTGCTTATGCCTGATGGTTCATGGACTACATCATGGTCACAGCTTGCTTCTGTCTATGTACATCATTTCTCTCAGCAGTTTGGTTATGCAGATCCTCCCTCACAGTAGGTTTTGTCTGCAAGAAATTTACTTTTACAGTATGTTTCTCCTATTATCTCCACTACTCAAGCTTTGGAATTGGAGGAACCTTTTACTGAAAGGGAATTGTCAGATGCAATCAAATCCTGTGGTAGATGGAAATCTCCAGGATGGGATGGTCTTACAGTTGAGTTTTTTTTATAATATTGGCCTCTATTGAAGCATACTGTGCTGCATATGGTGAATTCTGCTTGGCAAAATCAGAAAATGCCAGACACATGGAAGAGAGGTCTTGTTAAACTCCTTTCAAAAAAGCAAATATGTGAATTTTTGGCTGATTGGAGACCTATCACGCTTATGCCAGTCATCTACAAATTTACTACCAAAATGATTGTTGATCGGATAAAAGGCTATTTGCATTATGGGTTACATCCTGCGCAATATGGTTTTATTCCTCCTAGGCATATCACAGACAACATTGCTAATGCCTATGTTGGAATAGAATATGCCAAATATATGCACAGGATGTTTTGCTATTGCAAGTTGATATTGCCAAAGCTTTTGATACTGTTCAGTGGGACTTTATTTCACAAACAATGCACGCCTTGGGATTTGGCACAAAAATGCAGCAAGTTATCAATTGGTATATCAAGATAGTAAAGTTGCCTGCATACTTTCAGGGGATATTTCTACAACCTGGACTCTTGGTTGTTCTTGTCAGAAACTCTGTCCCCTCAGTGCTTTACTATTTGTCATAGCCACTCATCCAATGCTTCAATATATGGACCACCTTTTGGACATTGGCATGTTGCATGGATTGGAAATTCCTCACAGCCGTAGCATGATCGCTCAAGCATATGCTGATGATTCTTTCTTTACCCCGCAAAATACTCAGAGCGATCTCTCATTGATTATGCAGGCCCTTCCACATATGGCTTAGCTGCTGGTTTTCATGAGAATTCTCAGAAATCCAAGCTATTGCCGTTGCATGCTAAAGACTAGCATAGTCTTTTGTGGCCTGGGGAAATTGTTCCACCTTCTCAATTGATTCGACATCTTGGCTATCCTCTAGGTTGGGGGCTCACTCGTTCTCAACAAATTGATTGGGTGCGCACAAAGCTAAGGAAAAAAACTTGAATATTGGAAGCTTGGCCATTACATGTTCGTTTGCGAATAACGCAATCCATTTTGACAGCATACATACAATTATATCTGCCCCTCATCATGTTTACTAAGGCAGATCTGATTTCCTTTATGTCTGCTATCATGGAGATTTTTTGGCGTACAAAAAATGGCAAGAAAAGTCTCAGATTACTCTCTATGCATCGTCTCTGTTCTCCAAAGATGCACGGGGGTTTGAACATACTCAATATTCAAATGCATATAATTGCTCACAGAGGGAAAATGATGTTGCATTTTATGCAAGGGGATCAGCCTTGGGCTTTCATGATCCGCTCTCTTTTGTTGCATATTGATACTTCTGCTTTTGGGCATTAGCAACCTACACAGTGGGATTTTCTATTTGGCTCTATTCGAGGCAAGATCAGAGGCTGTCCTTTTGTCTCTCGTTTGCTTCTTGATTGGAACCATATTTTATCCCACTTGGAATGGAATGGTAGAGATTCTTTGTTGGGAAATTCCTTGAGCTCTGAGAATATTTATTGGTCCAAAGTATTCCACCGTCCTTTGGCTATACAAGAACCCAGGCGTTCTTATTTTATATCTGTCAAAGGTATTGCTTCTGTGATGGATGTACATCAGGATGATGGCACTCATTTATCTTTTTCTGCGGCTGCTAGCAAGTATAGTTTGGGAGCTCATTATCGTCCTTTATAGCACAAAATTTTAGAAATGCTTCAACCTTTCTTGTCGGTACCTCGTTTGGAACTTTAGGATAGGCTTGAGGATTGGACTCTCAATTCTTCCTCTCTTCAACCCGTCCTTTGAAGCTGTCACATATCACAGTGCCTTCTCTGTATAAAGTGTTGTTACCTCCGTCTTGGGTTTCTGACAGAGCCAATTCTGTTTGGCATATGGATCGCCCATCAAACTGGTGGAGAAAGCGGCTGCGTCTCCTTTGGCATTATAAAATCCCTCTTCGGCAACAGCTTTTCCTCTGGCGAGTCCTACTTGGCATTTTTCCATCTAAGCAGTTACTCGCGCATAGACATATTGCCCCGGTTGCTTGCCACAGATGTCTTCATCCTGCTGAATTTGTGTCTCACATTTTCTGGCACTGTCCACATACTTGTGATTTCCTCGCTCTCATCTGTCAGGGGCTTCGAGCAAGATTTCCTACCGTTACTTTTAGCAGGTTCTTCTGGTTATTTGGTTTTCATCCCGCTAGACAGGGTTTTGATTTATTTTTTGTTTGGGTGCGCTACTGGGCACTTTGGACTCTATGGATGGACAGGAATCATAGTCTTTGGTGATACTACTTTTTCATCTTTCGTTTTTTCGAACAATCTCTGAGGCAATCGTTTTATGACTGCTTTCAGACTCATTTGATTGATCATGATGTATATATGGCTTATACTGAGATTTTTGGTTGAGTATTAGTTACTCCGCTTATGGAGTAACTATGAATGTAATTATTTCACAGCACATAAAATATTTCTTCTCACTAAAAAAAAAAAAAAAGTTTGTGTGTCATCACTCAAGTGTGTGTGTAGTGTGAAAGGAGGAGCGATGGAGGGCAATGGAGCCTCCCCCTCACTTGTACAACACCAACCTACCTCGCTTTCTTGCTCGCAGCCTCCCGTGCCTGCTACGTTATCCTCTGTCCCTGCTCCGTACATCCCTGTACCTTTGTACCCTGCACCCATACCATTCCAGCCCGCATCCGTACCTTGCCCGTCTTCATCCACGCCTTTCCTATACTCGACCATACCCTCTCAGCATTTTGTATAGACTATACGGACATCCGTATAGTCCCAGCCTCCTGTTGCCTCTGATTTTCGTACAGCCCCTCTGCATAGTCTGTCCGTACAGCCCGATTCTGCTCCTTTTGTGCAGTCCGTACCTCTTCTGGAGAAGCCCTCTCCATCTTGCTCTTTCGTTGAAGCCTCTTCTTCCCCTTTTCTTGTTGCTTCGACAAATGCCTGGTTCGTGTTCTCTGCTTCAGCTCCTCTTTCTGCCTCTGCTCCCCCACGTGTTTTCATTCGGCAGAAGAGAGGTATTTTGCTTCCTTCGTGCTCTTTCAAATCAGCGAAGCTGGATGTTGCAGATGGACCTTCCTCTCCTCTCCAGTTGGATCTTCTTCGCCACATGTGTGTTGCCTCCGTTACAAAAGTTTCTTCTTCGGGTTCTCCTTTGGTTTGTTCTTTGGATTCTGCCCTTGTGATCTCTGGTCTTCGACAGGCTCTATAGCTTGGGATCTGTCTCTACTTTATGGGCAGGGTTCTTTCTACAGCTCACCTTCGTCGTTGGGCTAAAGCTGCCGTGAGTCCGGATCTCATTTCCTCCTTTGTCTTCATGGGCAAAGGGTTTCATTATGCCCACTGTTCTTCGACGGAGGTGGTGGAGCGCCTTGTCAGTTGTGCTGGAGTTCCTGGGGCAGGTTTCTTGGCTTATGTCATGCCCTAGGATCCTCTTTTTGATTCGGCAGCTTCTCTTTTGACTCATTGCCTGGTATGGATCACCCTCCAAGCACTCCCTGTTCCTCTTCTTCAGCATCTTTGTACCCTTGCAGTGCTCTTGAGGAGGCCTCTTCATGTTCCGAGATAGGAGTTTTTGTAGGCCACTCGGGATATTCGTATTTGTGTTCTATGGGATATGATGCAGCTAGTGCCTTCTACTTTGGATCTTGATTTGGGTTTTGCCCATCCGATGCGCATTCGGTTGCATTTTGCCTCTTTTCCTACAGCATGTTATCGGTGCCGCTAGGTTGGTCATTTTGCACGTGCTTGCCCTTCTGCTTCCAAGACCACTCCTCTTGCTCCTTCCTCAGTAATCAAGATTAGTCCCTCTTCTCCTCCGGTCTCTGCTATGGCTTCATTGGATAAGCCTTCATTCACTGCTCCGAAGCATTACTAGAGGAAGGTAGGTAAATCATAGGCCAATCTTTATGCTGCTAAAGAAGCTCAGGCTCAGTCTCTTGTTGAGTACCACCAGCCTCCTCCTCCTTAGGATATGGATGTTCCTCTTGAAGAGAGGATTATACAGGATGTTGTACATGTTTTATCTCAGGTTGATACTTGAAGTGAAGCTAAAACGATGAGTCGCGATTTATATGATGCAACTCCTTCAGATGGTACTGATGTTGATCCAGCTCCTTCGCTTGTGATGATCGTGCCAGAGTCTATTTCTGTTCAGGATGCACATGTTCCTTTTTCTTTGGATTCTTTTCATCCTTGCTTGTAACAGGTTTTTGACCCTGTGATTCAAAAATTCCGGTTGCCAGCTTATATTAAAAAGAATCACAAGGGCAAAAAACAGCTAGTTTTTATTGATGGTGCAGTTACTCCACTACATCACTTTTTACAAAGCAACAATCTGAAACTGAAGGATTTTTTGTTTCATTCTCCTCCAGTGGATATGTGACTTTTTACTAGGCTGCCTCATGAGTTTTTCTCTTAGGCTTTACTTGTAAATTTTTCCTTTGTACCTATTGGTGGGCTTTTACCTCTTTTTGGGGTTTCCCACACAGAAATAAAAGATTTCACTACAAAAAAGCGTGTGTCATCACTCTCAATGTGAATAGTAAATATTTTCTTAATGTAAATACACTGGTTTAACCAAAAAAAGTGTGTCATCACTCTCTTCAACCCCCACAATTGGGGTCAAGGACCTTGTCCTACTGCTCCTTCTTATATCTTAGTGTGAAGGTTAGCTCCTTCTATTCTCTTAGTGGGGGGGTGGGGGGGTGGGGTGTGTGTGTGTGTGTGTGTGTGTGTGTGTGTGTGTGTGTGTGTGTGTGACTACAAATCGTATGCTCTTCCCACAAGAGGACGTTGCTGCTCTTTTGTCTTCCCCTCAGGCTGATTCCTCTTCTCAAGGCAGAGGTCAGATATTGAGGTGGAGATGCAAACATGGTCAGTCTGTTTATTGATGTACATAAATGTACCATTTCTGTAAATATGCTTGACCACATAAAATGTGTTACACTCAATGTACAGGGTTTGTGTGATCGTAGAAAGTGGAAGCTTGCGTGGATGTATATCAAACAATTGCACCCAGACATAGTGGCTTTGCAGGAACATAATCAGTACACGTATGCTGGTCACACGGGACATTTTGCTGGTTACGATATTTTCTATGCTGGAGAGCACTCTTTCTCTGGGTTGGCTTTTTTGGTGAGGCACGATTTTCAGTCCGTTGTGGCTCTCAATGATCACCACAGTAGATGGATTATTATGCAATGCTTGGTTCAAGGAGAAATATTTGAATTTGCATCAGTTTATGCCCCTTAATCTTCCAATGGTCGAGCGTTGATTTGGGATGCCATGCATGATTATCCATGGAGACACTCTGCATTCATCTGTGGTGATTTCAACAATGCTCCGCAACCAAGAGATAATACTTCGGGCACACTCATATGTTGCCTTCTGAACAACAGGCATGGTCTATCTTTTTGGTTCAGCTGCGTCTCGTGGATCTCTAGAAGGAATTACAGCCCACACTTCCGGGCTATACCTTTCAACACAATGCTCAATCTTCCTATCAGGCACGCCTGGACAGATGGTATCAGGTTGATCCGCAGCATTGTGATGCCTTTACTTGTCAACTTTGGGTTGATCATGCCTTCACGCATTCTGATCATGCACCTCTTTGGTTGAGGCTCTCCATGCATGACTTTTGTGATGACAGATTGCCTTGTAGAAGGCTTTTGTTGGTGAATAACAATTATCTGGAACATGCTGATTTTAAAGCTATGGTTTCTGATGCCATTCAGCCTCTCTCTTCTCATATGCTTTTTTATTTGGATTATGCATGGCAGGCTTTTGTTGCTCGAATGCAAGCTGTGTGGGTCATCTTCGGTTCCTAGATTAAATTCCTCCAAGTCATCATCTTTTACTCAGGATTTCCTCTGCATTTTGTATTCATATACCGATTAGGCCTTCAAGATTAGCTTCTCTCCATATTTTTGGTAAAGTGCTATCACCCCCTCATCTGGTGCGGAATCCAATATGGTGGGTTGGGCATCCTCTAGTTCAAATACCTCATCTAGTACCGAGTCTTCCGTCGTTATTACAAACTTCCGTAATGGGCTATTTTCCTCGGATCCTCTACGGGCACACTTCTTTCATGTCTATCTCAAATAGTGAAACCACCAATAGATTCACATCTAGGAACTTTTGCTTCTTGTCAACATCAGGTTAAGTCCCCATATTCACCCCTTGTGCCATGATGGGTTGCTGTTTCGGCCTTTGTCTTCTAATGAAAGCATGCACTTATGTCAGGCCAAATTCTATCCCCAATCAAATGATCGAAGAAAGTTTGCTAAATGGGAAACCCGATCTCGACAAAGGGCTTTTTTGGATAAAGGCTACTCTTCAAAGCAATTTTTTAAAAGTTTGCATTACAAATAACAGGCTCCAAATATTTGTCGGGTCCGGATGCCTCATGGTTCTTGGTCTTCATCTCGCTCTGAACTTGCTGATTTTTGTGTGCAGCACTTCTCCTCCCATTTTGGACATGTAGACTTTCCTTCTCCTGAGATTTTGTCTGCACGTCAGCTTCTTTTACAACATATTTATCCAATTCTTTCTGCTGGAACTTCCCTTCATTGAAAGGGAATTGTCAGATGCAGTTAAATCCTGTGGTAGATGGAAATCTCCAGGATGGGATGGCCTCACTGTTGAATTCTTTCTTGTTTTCTGGGATAGCCTCAAATCCCCTCTGCTGCAAATGGCTAATTCAGCTTGGGAAAATCAGCAAATGCCCCTACCATGGAAAAAGGAACTGGTAAAGCTCCTTTCCAAGAAGCAGATTTCTGATTGTATCACTGATTGGAGACCAATCACGCTCATGCCAATCATTTATAAGATCATAGCTAAAATGCTTGCTGACCGTATCAAAGGCTATCTGCATGAGGGGCTGCATCCTTCTCAATATGGTTGTGTTCCTCCTAGGCATATCATGGACAATATTGCCAATCCTTATGTTAGGATTGAATATGCCAAGTACACGTAGCAGGATGTTTTGCTCTTACAAATTGACATTGCCAAAGCTTTTGACACAGTTCAATGGGAGTTCGTCTCGCAAACAATGCGATCCTTGGGCTTTGGAATAAAAATGCAGCAGGTTATTTATTGGCTCTACAGGGATAGCAATGATGCTTGTCTTCTTTCTGCAGACATCTCTGAAGAATGGACTCTTCGTAGTTCGGTTCGTCAAGGCTGCCCCCTTAGTGCCTTACTGTATGCTATTGCTACTCATGCTATGCTGCAATACATTGATCATTTAGTGGCTACAAATTCTCTCCATGGTTTGGAACTGGATGAAAATCGCAACATGGTTGCTCAGGCCTATGCTGATGATTCTTTCTTTACTCCAAGGAATACTCCACCTGATCTTTCTGCTTTTATGCATGCCCTTTGCGTTTATGGTTTAGCAGCTGGCCTTCATGTTAATTTTCAAAAGTCTAAGCTGCTCCCATTGCATCTTAAAGACTGGCACAGTCTCTTATGGCCAAGGGAGATCATCCCACCCACTCAGTTAGTTCGACACCTTGGTTATCCTTTGGGCTGCAGACTTACTCGTCGACAGCAAATTGATTGGGTTCTAATCAAGCTTCGGAGAGAGAGAGAGAGAGAGAGTGAGTGAGAGAGAGAAAGAAAGAAAGAAAGAAAGTGTATTATTGTCCACTAAAGGCCAAAATGGGCCCATGGGACATCAAGAACTCTGCGTACAAGATAGCACAAAATCAACGTGCCACAAAGAAGAGGCATCGTCGAATATCATCTAAGTGCTACGCAATACAATGCAAGTGAAAGTACATAATGTCAAATCCGAACCTAAATACAAAGTAAGCTAGATGCAAGGAAACCGCCCCTGGGTGCAAAATGGGGGGATGAGAGAGAGAGCAGAGGCGAGGGTGAGAGAGAGAGAGAGAGAGAGAGAGAGAGAGAGAGAGAGAGAGAGAGAGGGAGGGAAAGGAGAGGAGAGGAGAGGGAGAGAGAAAGAGAGAGAGAGAGAGAGAGAGGCTTTGAGGATACAAGGAAAAGTTGGAATGATCCGGTTCCTACCACAGGTATCATGATTGAGGTAGATGATATCTTCGACCCCGTGAAGGATTATGCCAAACATGCCATCATTATTTTCTTTCCGAGACAGATGCTTGCTGCTGCAGATGTTGGCAATTGGTTGACTAGAACCCTGGGTGGTTGCCTTGTCAAGAAAGTGCATTATGCAACGAGAGGTTATTTTGAAATGATAATGGCTGATGAAGAGCACATTATCAGACATTGATTCGGCATCGCTGCCCTGTATGGGTAGAAGTTGTGGATTTTCCTTAGTGCATGGCTTCTCTATTGCCAAAAATTGCAGCCTCTCTTGGTAAGGTGGTCTGTCCACCAAGACCAAATGGCAATTGGAATCGCTTTTGCATTTTGTGGATTGTACAGATAATCCCACGCCGGCTTCTTATTCAGTTACTTCAATAATGTTTCCATGGGCAGTGCTTTCTACAAGTTGAAATGGGAGTTGTTTGCAGGTGCTTGCTTTGAATGCAAGCAATTTGGGCATATGGCTTCACAATGCCCTTCCCGAGCTCCCAGAATGCCAGTACAAGCTATGTCAGTACAAGTTGAAATGGTTCCGCCTCAGAGTAAGAATGCCAATGCCTCTACTGTAATAAAAAACAACAAGGTAAAATAGTTTCTTGCTGTTCAAGACAAAGGCAAAGCCCTGGCTGTCTCGAATGCTACTGCTCCTCTTCCTATGCCTTCAGCCTCTCCGTCTCAGGAGAAGCATAAAAATTTGGATGAAGGATGGCAAACTCCACGCAAAGTTCTCTCTCCTAGGAGACCTCTGCCATCCACCAGGGCTTGGAATGGTGCATCTTCACAGGCTAAGACACTAGCTGAAAACTCTGGCATTGGCTTGACTTGGGCTGCAGTCACTGCCAATCGTACCCTCTTCCCAAAAGAGGACGTTACTGCTCTATTGTCTTCCCCTCAGGCTGATTCCTCTTCTCAGGGCAGAGGTCCAGATATTGAGGTGGAGATGTAGACATAGTCAGTTTGCTTATTGCTGTACATAACTGTCCCATAGCTGTAAATATGCTTTACCACATCAAATGCGTTACACTCAATGTACAGGGTTTGTGTGATCGTAGAAAGTGGAAACTTGTGTGGATGTATATCAGACAATTGCAGCCAGACATGTGGGTTTGCAGGAGCATAATCAGCACATGTATGCTAGTCACATAGGACATTTTGCTGGTTATGATATTTTCTATGCTGGAGAGCACTCTTTCTCTGGAGTGGCTTTTTTGGTGAGGCATGATTTTCAGCCCGTTGTGGCTCTCAATGATTGCCATGGTAGATGGATTATCATGCAATGCTTGGTTCAAGAAGAAATATTTGTATTTGCATTGGTTTATGCCCCTCAATCTTCCAATGGTCGAGCGTTGATTTGGGATGCCATGCATAATTATCCCTCGAGACACTATGCATTCATCTGTGGTGATTTCAACAATGCTCCACAACCGAAAGATACTGACTAGCAGGCATGGTCTGACTTTTTGGTTCAGCTGCATTTGGTGGATCTCTGGAAGGAATTACAGCCCCCACTCTCGGGCTATACCTTTCAACACAATGCTCAATCTTCCTATCAGGCACGTCTGGACAGATGGTATCAAGTTGATCCGCAGCATTGTGATGCCTTTACTTGTCAATTTTGGGTTGATCATGCCTTCACGTATTCTGATCATGCACCTCTTTGGTTGAGGCTCTCCATGTGTGACTTTCCTGATGACAGATTGCCTTGCAGAAGGCTTCTGTTGGTGAATAACAGTTATCTGGAACATGCTGATTTTAAAGCTATGGTTTCTGATGCCATTTAGCCTCTCTCTTCTCAGTTGCTTTTTTATCTAGATTATGCTTGGCAGGCTTTTTGTGATTCGGGATTATGGTAAATCATTTATGCGAGCCACACGGGAGACTATTGTGCATGCTAAACTCACTTGCCAGAGTTTGACTAAGCTTAGTCACCTTCGGCCTTTGTATTCTAATGAAAGAGCATGCACTTATGTCGGGCCAAATTCTATCTCCAATCAAATAATCGAAGAAAGCTTGCTAAATGGGAAACCCGATCTCGACAAAGGGCTTTTTTGGATAAAGGCTGCTCTTCGAAGCAATTTTTCAAAAGTTTGCATTACAAACGACATGCTGCAAATATTTGTCGGGTCCGAATGCCTCATGGTTCTTGGTCTTCATCTCGCTCTGAACTTGCTGATTTTTGTGTGCAGCACTTCTCCTCCCATTTTGGGCATGTGGACTGTCCTTCCTTTTGTCTGCACCTTTTGTCTGCACGTCAGCTTCTTTTACAGCATGTCCATCCAATTCTTTCTGCTGGAACTTCCCTTCATTGAAAGGGAATTGTCAGATGCAGTTAAATCTTGTGGTAGATGGAAATCTCCAAGATGGGATGGCCTCACTGTTGAATTCTTTCTTGCTTTCTGGGATAGCCTCAAATCCCCTCTGCTGCAAATGGCTAATTCGGAGGTTGCTCTTCCTAGCAACATGATCATGCTTTTTGGGGCACATTTGCCCCTTTGGGTAAATGTTGTACCTATTAAAACCTTACTGTTTTATTAATCTTCAGAGTACAGTTTTGGTGGAAATTCGACAAACTATATGTCGCGGCCCATCCAATGATAAAATTTTGTTTGTGTAATTTGGTCTTCCTTTAAGGATGTAAGATAGTTGGATGAAATAGCTCGTTGCAAGTAACATCTGAGGTGTTGCGATATACTTGCATGGAAAATCCTTCCATGCTATTTCATCAAATCCAATCGTATAATACTGTTGGAGAACATCTTCCGGCTTGTCTACAAGATGAAATTTCCAGTAGCCACTTAACGATAGAACAAATGGAAGTCCATGTACCCAGGATGAGGCCTAGTCCAGTGCCGCAAGAACGGCTTCATCTCCTCAGACAACTTGCTTAGCAACCTCTCTATCCACAGCGTTGCGCTGGCGCCATAAATTTAAAGCTTCTGGACAATTCAATACGTTGAAAAACATTCCGTTGAAGATACTGTGATGAATGGATAAGTCTCATTAAATCAATTGAAGCAAAATGGTGCAAGGTGAGATGACCTTCGATGCTGGTATGGCAGTGTAGAGGAGCATGCGAACGTATCCTGTTCTGTTTCATGACGCTTGGATCCTCCCAATCGTGAGACGATAAGCAGGAGAGTTCACTTGCCATTTCTTCTCCGATGCAGCAACACCAACACTGAACAAAAACACCTGATTGGAGACCAATCACGCTCATGCCAGTCATTTACAAGATCATAGCTAAAATGCTTATTGACCCTATCAAAGGCTATGTGCATGATGGGCTGCATCCTTCTTAAATATGGCTTTATTCCTTGTAGACATATCATGGACAATATTGCCAATGCTTATGTTGGGATTGAATATGCCATGTACACACAACAGGATGTTTTGCTCTCACAAATTGACATTGCCAAAGATTTTGACACAGTTCAATGGGAGTTCATCTCACAAACAATGCGATCCTTGGGCTTTGGAATAAAAATGCAGCAGGTTATTTATTGGCTCTACAGGGATAGCAATGATGCTTGCATGCTTTCTAGAGACATCTCTGAAAAACGGACTCTTCGTAGTTCAATTCGTCAAGGATGTCCCCTTAGTGCCTTACTGTATGCTATTGCTACTCAACCTATGCTGCAATACATTGATCATCTAGTGGCTACAGATTCTCTCCATGGTTTGGAACTGGATGAAAATCGCTGCATGGTTGCTCAAGCCTATGCTGATGATTCTTTCTTTACTCCAAGGAACACTCCACCTGATCTTTCTGCTTTAATGCAAGCCCTTTCAGTTTATGGTTTGACAGTTGGCCTTCATGTTAACTTTCAAAAGTCTAAGCTGCTCCCATTGCATCTTAAAGACTGGCACAGTCTCTTATGGTCAAGGGAGAGTATCCCACCCACTCAGTTATTTTGACACCTTGGTTATCCTTTGGGCTGGGGACTGGGCTGGGGACTTACTCGTCGATAGCAAATTGATTGGGTTCTAATCAAGCTCCGGAAAAAGCTTGAATATTGAAAACTGGCAACCTGGTCTTTACATATTCACCTTTGAATAGTGCAGTCCATACTTGTGGCGTACATTCAATTTTATTTGCCTTTGATCATGTTCACCAAGGCAGATCTTGATTCCTTTATGCCTATCATTATGGAAATCTTTTGGCGATCCAAACATGGCAGAAAAAGTCTCAGACTGCTTTCGGTGCATTGAATTTGTTCCCCTTAAATGCATGGAGGTTTGAATATCAATAATGTCCAGGTGCACATCCTTGCTCACAGGGAAAAAATGTTGCTGTGCAATTTCTGAAAGGTGATCAGCCCTGGGCTCTCATGATTCAATCTCTGGTCACACATATCAGTACTCCTGCTTTTGGTCATTGGCAACCCACTCAGTAGGATTTCGGTGCATTGTTGATGGGTAATTCTTTGCAGGCAAAAAGCATTCACTGGTCCAAAGTTTTCTGGCCTCCGCTTGCTTTACAGGAACCTCGCCATTCTTACTTTATTTCTTTTAAAGGGATCAATACTGTTGCTGATGTTATTCATGATGATGGCTCTATGCTTCCCTTTTCTCTTGCAGCCACACAGTATAATTTGGGTTCTCATTATCGTACTTTGTGGTAGCAAATCACTTGTATGCGTTCGCCTTTGGTTCCAATTCCCCCTTTTGGAACTCTAGGATCGATTGCCCGTCTTCTCGGCAGTTTCTGGATTCTCTTCGACAGACGCTACAATCGAGATTCCTGACTGTTCTCTTCGGGAAATCTTTTTGGCTCTTTCGTTTTCATCCGCAACGACCGGAGTTTCATCTTTTCTTTGTTTGGGCTCGCTATTGGGCACTTCGGATTTTATGGACAGACCGTAATTGTAAAGTCTTTAGTGATCCCAATTTTTCTTTGTTTGCTTTCTTTAAGCGTTCTCGGTAGCAATCTTGCTTTGATTGTTTGCAGACTCGCCAGATAGATCATGATGTATATTTGGCTTACACTGAGATCTTCAGTTGATGTATTTTCTAGCGTCTCTTTTTTGAGGTCACTATTCTTGTAATATAATCAATCAAAGTTTTCACTATATAAAAAGAGTGTGTGTGTGTGTGTGTGTGAGTGTGTGTGTGTGTGTGTGTGTGTGTGTGATTGGAGCAGCCTTTGGAGCAGCCTTTTATGCTTAGTGAACTGGAAGATGCTTTGAGTCATCTACGCAAAAGCAGCTCCCCTGGTTGGGATGGACTGACTGTTGAATTCTTCCGTGCATTTTGGGGTGATCTCAAGAACACTCTCCTTCTAATGATCAATCATGCTTGGGCAGAACAATCTCTTCCTCCATCCTGGAAACATGGCCTAGTAAAATTGATTCCCAAAAAAAGGTTGTGTGAGACGATGGCTGATTGGCGGCCTATATCCCTCATGCCTGTCATTTACAAACTCATTGCTAAAATGATTGTCCTCAGGGTTCGTTTCCTCTTGCAAGCAGGACTTCATCCTAGGCAGTATGGGTTTGTCCCCAGAAGGCAGATCACTGACAATATCTCCAATGCCTTGCTTGCGATTGAGTATGCCAAATATTCTAAACAAGATGTTCTCATTCTGCAAGTAGACATTGCGAAAGCTTTTGATACTGTCCATTGGGATTTCATCTCTCAAACTATGCAAAAATTGGGATTTGGCCCTCGACTCGTCCACATCATTTACTGGCTTTATTCTCACGCCACGGCACAGTGCTTGCTTGGTGGTGGGTTGTCAAGAACCTGGACTATGACTCGCTCAGTGAGACAGGGTTGCCCTCTTAGTTCCTTACTGTATGCCATTGCTACCCATCCGTTACTCTTGCATATGGACTATCTGGCAGATACAGGACAGCTTCATGGCTTGCAAATTCCAGGGGCACAGTCTTTTCTTGCACAGGCCTATGCTGATGATTCATACTTCATGCCAAGGAATTCTCAAAGTGATCTTTCTCGTTTGATGCATACACTGAATGATTTTGGCATAGCTGCTGGACTGCATATCAATTTTCAGAAATCAAAACTTCTAGCTTTGAAAGAAGCTGATTGGCATGCACTTTTTTGGCCAGGCCTCATTATCTCTTCCCTTACTATTGTCAGACATCTCGGATACCCCATTGGCTGGAACATTACTCCGCAACAACAGCTCAAATGGGTGCTTCAAAAGATCAATAAGAAGCTGGAATACTGGCATTTGTCCACTTGGCCTCTACATGTTCGACTCCGGATAGTACAGTCCATCATTATGGCATATGTGCAATTTTATTTGCCTCTTCTTCCTTGGTCTTTCAAGCATTTGGCTTCCTATATGTCCCAAGCTATGGAGATATTTTGGAAAAGCAAATCTCATAAAAAAGCTTTGCGACTACTACCTATGCAGTCTATTTGTTCACCCAAGACTCATGGGGGGCTGAATATTCTCAATCTCCAGGTTCATATGTTGGCAAGAAAGAGCACTATGATTGCTGATTTTTTTCAGCAAAAACAACCATGGGCTATTATGTTAGCAGCTATGTGTGGAAACATGGCTTCCCATGCATATGGGCATTGGATTACAGATCACTGGGAAGCAGTTTTATCTTCCTTTCAGGGAAAAATTCCTGGTTGCCCTGTTTCTACTGCTTTTCTTCATGATTGGAAGAGAATTCTTTCATATGCAAAATGGACAGGTGCTTCCTCTCATCATGGTAATTCTTTTCGATTGGAAAGCATCCATTGGAGCAAGGTGTTCGCATCGCCTCTCGCTTTACAGGCACCTATCAAAGCATATAATCTCATGAAATTGGGCATAAGATTTGTTGGTGATGTTGTGGATCAACAAGGCTATACACTTTCATTTCCACAAGCTTGCAGGACATTCTCCTTGGGTCTGCATCATAGATCCATTTGGAGAACACTTTCAACTATGTTGCAGCCATTTGTTCCGGTTCCTCCACTGTTTGCACAGGACAGATTAATGGACTGGAATTTGACTTCCATACCTCCTGCTTCCCATACGCTCTCAATACACAATCTGACCTCCTCGAAGGTTTACAGATTTCTTCTTCCACAGCCATGGATTGACAAGCATGCCAACACTCTTTGGAATTTGGATAGGCCTTTATCTTGGTGGCAATCCCGACTCATGAAAATCTGGAAAGCCAAATTGCCATTGAAACAGAGGCTTTTCTTTTGGAGATGTATAGTGGGAGCCTTTTCCATTGGGGTGAAATTGGCAGCACGCCGCATTGCTTCTCCTTTCTGCCCCCGTTGCTCTCATCCCCGCGAGACAGTTCCTCACTTATTATGGTTTTGCCCGCACTCTCGCACATTGATCACTCATGTTTCTCATTTACTGCGGCTTCGGTTCCCTTCTATCAGATTTGGGAAACTTTTCTGGATGTTTGGATGCCTCTCATCTCAGATGTCTCCATTACTCCTTTTCTTTCATTGGACTCGCTTTTGGGTATTATGGACCATCTGGACACAGAGACTGCATTCTAGGATGGGTCAACAGTTTCCTCAGGCATATATTTTCTTCAGAATGTCCCTCAAGCAATCCTTACATGACAGTCTTGCTGCAAGGGATTTGGATGCTACTAGCCTTGAAGTGTTCTCTACTTGTTTTTGAGTTCTTCTATCGGGCTCTCTTTCGGAGTTCTTTGCTAGTGTGTGGGAGACTTCCCATATTGTAAATTTATGAGAATATAAATACAATGGATTTTACCAAAAAAGTGTGTGTGTGTGTGTGAGAGAGAGAGAGAGAGGGGGGGGGGAGAGATAGGTTTGTTAACCTTTCTAAGAGAGCAACAGAAAAGGCCTTTATGACAATCATGGAATACAAGTGAAGATTCAACAAGCAAAAGACTCACACAATTCACTACGTAAAGTGGAGTGTCTGAAGGGGAGGTCCGATCACGTCCGAAGGTGTTACCGGACGCGTAAGGCTATTGACATGAGAAGCGAGGAGTGAGTGGTGCATGGACCTATTTTATGACACTACACTAAGCAAGGATTGCGTGTGGTGACAGACCAGGTGTGTAATGAAGGGGGCCAAGTTAGAGGTCCTTTAGGTGGAAAATGTGGAGGGACTATGTAAGTCTCCATCCACCCCCTACTATGTACTTTTTTATGTGACATCTAATCATATCTACTCTCCCTTCCTCCTCCCTGCCTATGCTCAGTCACTCTTTCTCCCTCTTCCCTACTCCCTCTCATTCTCTCCCTCTCTTTCCTACCTCATTCTCTCTCTCCTACCCCTTCTCCTCCCTTCTTTCCCTATCTCTCTCCCCTTCTGCTAATCTATCTCCCTTTCTCCAAATTTGCCCCTACCTCCTTTTCTACATTGGTATCAGAGCTCCGACTCTGGCACCTTTGCTTCCCTTTTACCCCTTCACTCCGAATCTTAGTACTTGTTACACCAACTTTGTGAAGCCCATAGCCAATGCAAGGTGTTGGTAGACAATCAGGCCAAAACATGCAACGCGACTAGCAAGGAATGGCTGGTCATTTCTTGTGTTGCTGATGGCAAGGAATGGAGGGCTTTTGGAATAAAGGGCTTTCTCAAACAAAGTCTCCACAAAGCAGACGGACGCTAGACCTTGAAGGCCAACGATTCACCTCAAATCTGGTCAGTCGAATCTGCTGCCCTCAGCCCTCAGACCTGAACCAAGGTCTATACCCACAACACTCTCACAGCCCGTCAGCCACCAGCCTGTCCGCTGCCCACCTTGCGTCACCGTCTGTCCGTGAGTTCTCGTGAGCCCGGGAGTTTCCATCTGTGAGGCTGTCTTGCCAGTCGCCGACATAGTGAACCTTTCGTTCGCTACCTGTCTGGCTTTGCTCCGCCCACGCCACCCGCAATTCGTGGCCGCCCTCGCCGCGCCGCCTCGCCCGTCGCCTCTTGCAAACCTTAGCCTCTAAGGTTGCTCGAGACTACAATGGGTTAGTTGGTTGGTTAGGTTAGTTTAGGTCTGGTTAGGTCTAACTAGTTAGGGGTTGGGCTAATTTGGTTAGGTTTAGGTTTAGTTAGTTGGTCTAGGTTAGGTTAGTGTTAACTAGGGGTTAACAATCAAGTTAGGTTACCTTAGGTCAATATCCTAAACAGTCTTATCAGTCTTTAGGTTAGGAGTCCTAAGTGTCCTAGGCGACTTAGGGACCTTTTTTTTCTTCTTCTTTAAAAAAAGAGGCAAAAGCTCAGAATTTTCCAGCCTCTTTTAGGGGCTCTACAGAGAGCTATTTTGGCCCATTCAAGCCCCGTTTCGAAGCTTCTTCGATGACCTTTCTTCCCAGCCTCTCCATCGACCTTTCGCGTTTCCACACACTATCTCAGGTGCTCATTATAACATGGATTTGCTATCCGTTTCTCTATGTCTACATTCGAGCTGCTCTCTTGGCCAGTCACGATGCCACCGCAGTGTGCCCCTCATGATATATTGCATGACAGTGATGAGGCTACTCAGTATGAGCAAGTGCCTACCACAATGGTTGCATCCACTGGTGGTACACAGGTTCCTTCCACTCAACCTCTCTCTCCTGCATCCCGGGAAGCACAGGCAGCACAGACAGTTTTTCTAGATGCCCTTTCCTCTATGCTCGAGGGTGCCTTCCACCAGATAGGACAAGAGTTCAGCCAATAGCTTACCACAGCCATGGCTATGCAGGATACCGCTCTTGCCCAGATGGGACAGCAGATGGGTCAGCAAATCACATCTACCATTGCTATGCAGGATAAGGGTAAGCAGCCCGCACCCCAGCAAGGGGACCATTCAGACAGTCAGGATGTTTTGTCTGCACCACGCACGGGTTTTATGGTAGATGCCTGCCGTGCCTATGAGCATCAGTCTTCTGGACCGTTGCAAGTACCCCAGCATGGGGATTATCTGGACTTAGATGATGCATTTTTCGTGCCACAGAGCATCTTCTTGCAAGATGTCAGGCCATCTCTTGGCTCTCAGCTTTTTGCATCTATGCAGGCTGAGCTTTCTCTTTTGGGCCGACCCGTTGGTGTGCATCCGGCTAGTGCTCCTTTCACCGCACTAGCGAGTATGCCTGGAGCTGGCTTGGGTTTATATGGCAACCCACACCCCTAGGAGAGAGGTCAGTCCTCTTCTCAGCCCTTTGGTATGCCATCATTTTGGAGAGATGCATTTGGCAGAGAGACCCAGCCCAGGGTTCATGCACATATTGCTCCGCCAACGAGCACATGGCAGTAGCTACTATGCAGTAGGGGGTTGGTGATGGGCAGCAAGCCACTTTTGATGACATGTTGGCAGATTCTTTGCGTTCATATAAGGCCCTACCTAAGGCCATCAAACTTGAGATGTCCTTCTCCGATTATGTGAACCTCAAGCGTGATGATGCTTGCACTTCTGGAATTATGCAGCCAAAGATATCAAGGACAAACTCACAGTGCATAGGTTTAAAGGGGACACTCGCACTCCCAATGAGTTGGAGGAGTGGCTCACAAAGCTGGAAGACTATTTTCGCTTCTAGGGAGCGCATCATTTTTGTAGGTATGCATATGCAGGACTATGCCCACACATGGTGGCGAATCATGCTGGATTCGCCTCAGAGATCACCTCAGAGACCAACCACGTAGAGAGGTTTCAAAGAATTGATGGTCACTACATTCGTATCCCCACTCGTCTTGGATCAGTACTTGGCTGAATTCTATGCCTTGTCGCAGACCGGTATAGTCCAAGAGTATTTGCAGCGCCCTGTTTGTGCAAGACGTATCTGAAAAAGGAAAGCTGTTATGTTTCATCCATGGGTTAAGTCCTTCTCTTGCTGTAGATGTGAACTCAAACAATTGAGCGAGCAGCTCAATTGGAAGAGGTATTTGAGCCCAAATATGCCAGCAGATATAAGATGACAGCAAGCAGCGCATATGGGAATGCAAATGAGACTGAAAAGAAGCCTAAGGTGACTGATTGGAATGAAAGAAAATCAGCAGCAACACCATTTCCGAGGTTTCCCACAGTTACAGGCAGCAAGATGCCATATGCTAAGCCATACAGGTCATTTGATGCTAAGCCAAGTGTTGGACATGAAAATTCAGAATTGAAACAACACACCAGGGCTATTATGGACAGCAGAAAGAGGGCAAACTTATGCTTCAAGTGTGGTGAGAAGTGGACTCGTAAGCATCGGGAAGTTTGCAAAATGTGTAACAGTGGTACTGCAAAACTCAGCATGATTATTGAGATATCGGATGATGAGGATTTGATGGTGCTTCTGAGACTTTGGACGCCACTCATGATGATTCAGAGGGTGCACAAATCGTGGAAGAAGCTCCAGATGTTGGAGCCACGAAGGGGGCTGATATTCCCTTTGATCCCGGTGGTGCTAATGAACATAATATGCATGGTATACATTCCGATGACACTCATCCCATATGTAGCATGCGAGGCCGTTCGCCTTAAGTCTTTCATGTGGAGCATCACGTTGCTATGCCTTTTCTTGCTCCAGAGGACAATGCTCCTGTGGACGAAGAGAAGATCTATTGGAATGTGCAGCAAGCAATTTATGCTATCTCTTCTCATGCCTTGATGGGTGCCAAAAGTGCTGAAACTATCAGATTGAAAGGACAAATTAATGGGAGGACTGTTCACATGCTTGTGGACAGCGGTAGCACTCATAGTTTCATCAATTCTAAGACCTTACAGAAGGTGGGACTGATTGCTACTGAGATTGTGATCATGGGCTGAGAGTAGAGGTGGCAAATGGACAGCATTTGGTTAGTAGATTTTGTTGCCAAGATGCAAGGATCAAGCTCTCTGAGGATTATGAATTTGCTGGGGATCTCTTGGCACTGGATATGGGCCCAATACATGCTATCCTGGGCTGCAATTGGCTGAAATCTTTGGGCAAAATCAGCATGGATTTAAATGCCCTATAGTGTGCTCTGATCGTTGCGTATCATGGCGGGCTCAGGTAAACCTTCCACAATAGTTACCAAGGAACGGCGTTCCGACATTAGGAAGCAAGCCGGAACCAGAACGGCCCCGGAATGTTTTTTTTTTTTTTTTTG